>NW_015660163.1:52648-62672 GCF_001515625.1 Sinocyclocheilus rhinocerous | reverse complement strand
TTGTTTGTTGTTTCTCCGATCACAAATGCAGACATGGTTTTGTTTACGTGGCGCGATGCAACGCAATGCGTAAAAAGACAGTATAAGTCATTATAATCAGTAATTATGTCCCCACTGGATGCAATGAATGCCTCGTTTATAATGGGTTTTCATGTTTTTGAATCATCGCTCCGGCCTGACAGGGCATCACAATGAGTGATGGTGAGGGGCGTAACAATTCCGTCACACGCTTGAGGTATTCGGCCAATCACAACACACTGAATAGCTGGCCAATCACAGCACACCGGTTTTTCAGACCGATGAGCTTTGTAAAAATTGACGTGTTTCAGAAAGGCGGGGCATAGAGGAGAAACAATAATGTACAGTACGTGGAAAATAATGTGTTTTTTGAACCTTAAACCGCATAAACACATTTCATTACACCAAATACACAAAATAATGTTCTTTTTAGCAGCATCATATGACCCCTTTAAAATATATAAAGCATAATATTCTTCAAGTAATTGTGCGATAATTACACATTAATCGAATAGGAATAAAAGGTGTCAGAGTTTTACTGCCTCCAGTGTTCATTTCTTTTGGAAACTGCAGTGATATGTACTTATTGGTACGCATTTCGCATCTCGCGAAAAAGTGCCCCCTGGTACCATGCCATGAGACCAGGTAGACATAGTGCATAATTTTAACACTTAAAAATATCTCACAAAAGTTACAGTTTAGTCTGGTTTTGTTTTTGTAGTAAACACATTTGATATGACTACTTAAAGGAAACATAACTGTTTGGTATTTTCACAATGTTTCTAAAATGTTTTACACTGTTTTTTGTTTTTTAATTACATTTTATTTTATTTTTTAGCTTTTTTAATTCTAGGTGTGGTTTCTAAAACATTTTTAAAATGTTGTACTGCAGTATTACCTAATTGCAACAAAAATATAATGTTGTGTTTGTTGGGCTCTTATATGTGTAAATATCAAAAGCATTTTGATGACCTCTTTAAAATGTCCTCCACATTATAAAGGAAGCATTTATTTAATTAAGCTCCACAAATGGCTCGTTTTGATATTGGGGGATCTGTGACATCACACGGGCAAATACATTTGAATATGACTGCATCTAGAGGAGCACTGCATCCCAATTTGCATACTATCTGTCCTAAATAGTATTTGAAATTAGAATTATTGTGTCCCAAACCATAATATGTTGAAATGAGTATTTCAAAGATATGCAATGCAAGTAACATTTAACTAAACTAAACAGAGGTTTACAAAAGCGCCGATGGTTTTCTGTCAACTGGTGGTTAACTGACTCATTTTCCATAGCTTCATTCTCTGGTTCCTATAACGGTTTCATTCGTCCACTTTTACTCCTCTTTTTTTTTTACACTTTTAGTGTGTGTGTATGTTTGTTAGACTATTACATGAGTTGCTAATTCTGTCACTGCTTGCAGATCAATGTAACTTAAATTATTCTTGATCTTGTCACATGCTCTAATGCATTAGTACTGTAAGAAGGTTGCTTTCTGTGGCCAGGAAAATAAAATTTCTTAGAGTTTATATGAAATTACATTGAATGTTCACTGGACGAACAGATTGTTGATTGTAATATTAATTCTGCTACAGTTGCTACTGACAGCTGATTTATATAATTGTTTATTAATTATAATTAATTGTATTCATTTCCCTTTTGAGCTAATTTGCTTCAACTGCAAACTAACTTGCTCTAAGATAAGAGCTTCTTATGTGTGTTAATGAATATAGTGTCAAACTTCACTTGTATATGTATACGTAAAACGTACATTTCTATAATTACAACCTTTGACAATTTGATAAATCACACCAACTATATCATTCTCACAACCATGCATTGTTAGAATTTATAAAAAAATAAATAAAAATTACCAGCCATCTAGCAAGTAACAACCTTTTCATATACTCACCAGAGCCATGTTAATTTTGGACCCTAGCTAAGATGCTAAGGGTGTCCTGCACATGGCTGCTTGATAGTTTCTGACAGCACTGCATGAGCTAGCAGCACTATCTTTGAAAATGCAGCAGTTTTGCAGTTTGTTTAGTAATTGTTTCAGGCCATTTTGCCATTTCAATCTTAAAGGTGCTGTATGTAGGATTGAGACCGAGAGGTTGAACTAGGTATTGCAGTTCAAATTCAAAATATTGGAGAGGGTTTTTTTCACCCGGCCCCTCCTCCTCAGACTTGACGACACCAACAGGAATGAGCGCACTTGACGATGAATAAAATTAAATACGCTGTGTTTTCCGCCAACTGGCAACCCGGGGTGCCGAAATACAATTGGGTAAACTGGCAGTGGGCGGGTTACACAGACCAAATCAACGACAGACATTCTGGCCCGGAACGCACATTTTCAAAGGATAATACAGCTACTGACTGTAGCACTCTTTTTCAGATAAACAAGTATGTTAACTTAGCATGTTTCTTAAATATCTGCAAACATTATGGTATTTTTATGCTTTAGTAGAGTCAAAAACTTACATACAGCACCTTTAATACAATTCATATCTACAGACATCTGTGTAAATATGAAAAATGAAATGCCTGCAAATTATGTTATTGTCTCTTGTTCATTGAATTTTGTCAACAAATGTTGCATCTGCTCTCAATGGCAATTTATTGTGGTAGCATTCGGTTAATAATTTTATGGAAAACCATTTACCTCAGTATCTCCAGCTGACAGTCTGGACTCTTCAGTCCATCAGAAAGAAGCTTCACTCCTGAATCCTGCAGGTCATTGTTACTCAGATCCAGCTCTCTCAGGACAGAGTCTGATGATTGTAAAACTGATGACAAACTCTCACAAGACTCGACAGTGAGATTACATATGGAAAATCTGAATAAGAAAACACAGTAATTGCATACAGAATACATCTTAGCAGTGTGATTTTAGTAATTAACTTAATGCAAAAAAATCAATCAAGTATTTGAAATTCAAACCTCAGAATCTCCAGCTTACAGCTCTTCAGTCCATCGGAAAGAAGTTTCACTCCAGAATCCTGCAGGTCATTGTTACTCAGGTCCAGCTCTCTCAGGACAGAGTTTGAGGATTGTAGAGCTGAAGACAAACTTTCACAGGACTGAGCAGTGAGATTACATCCACACAGCCTGTGAAGAGAACAAAACAAACAGCCATATCAATGTGAATTTATCGGATAGGTTAGGCCACAATCTTAACCTGGCCATCACAAGCGCAATGTCAGCCAAAAAGGAGAGGACAGCCAGGGCCATGAGGTTGTGCCGAAATTTAGTGGCTGCATTTGCCCACAGCTGGCCAAAAAAGTTTTTTATGCATATTTCATGAGTTAAATATATTCTGAGGTATAGTATAAAAAACTTAAATGTGATATTTCACAATGTCATTTTACAATGTCATTAACTCCTCAAAAAGGCTGGTCATCCACAAAGACAAATGCACAAGAGGACAGTATAATGCAGAGAATCTCAATGGGCAATCGGTTCAACACTGCAGCTGGAATTGCTCACCAGTTCAGCACTGAACAAGGAACGGATCTGTCTCGGCATACAGTGTCTTGATGTTTAAGAGAATTTAGACTGAAAGCCCACTCTCCAGTGACCAAACCTCTCATTAGAAGAAAGAATCAAAAGGCTAGACTAACCTTTGCTGAGAAGCATGTTGTGTGGACAGAGGAGAACTGGTCCAAAGTTCACTTCAGTGATGAAAGCAAGTTTAATTTATTTGGGTCCGATGGGAAACATATTCGTCGTCAAACTGGGGAAAGACTGAACCCAAAGTATGTAAAGAAGTCAGTGAAAGGTGAAGGAGGAAGTGTCATGGTTTGGGGGATGTTTTCTATAGCAGCATGGGCCTCTTATACAGTTAAATGGCAGAATAAATGCAAATGTTTATCAGAACCTCCTGCGGTAACATGCAGTTCCTTTCCTGCGTTCATCGCCCAGTCATCCTGGAATTTTCATGCAGGACAATGCACCCTATCAGCTGAAAACATTGAAATAATGAAATGGCCAGCCCAGAGTCGTGATCTAAACCCGTCTGAAATCTCTGGAAAATCCTTGGTGACAAAAAACAAATTATGACTAATTACCCACTACAGTCACCGAACTATGGAAGAGACTGGAAGAAGAGTGGACCAAGATCACACCACAGCAGTGTGAAAGACTAATGATGTCCTGTGGCCGCAGATGTACTGAAGTCATTCAAAGCAAGGGCCTCTACACTTTGTAACGCGCATCACGGTGCGAGTGCCACCCTCCCTCTCAAACAGTGAATAACGGAAATGAGCGTGAAGGGATTGCACTGTTTCTAGATTTGGACCAGTGACCAGAAGATTAGACTCGCTCAAGAGACAGTGTCAACAAGGGGAAAGGCAATGGCGACAACACTGGCTGCGTTAGAAACAGGTAGATGTATTTGGGAAAAATAATGAATACAAATAAAATACAGCAGTGAAATTCAAAACAACATCACAACGTGACACAAAAGAAAAGTAATGGCAAAAAATTAAAATAAAGACTTGTTCCAAACAAATTAAATTTTACCTTATTGTAACCCCATATATATATATATTTACATTTTCTATTTGGTTTTGTGACTATTATTGATTGTTTATCTCTGTTTTGACCTATTTAGATTCAAGCTAATAAAGTTAATTGACCCTGACTCGGCTAATATGTGTATAAAATTTATTTTCACCTATTTATTCATTTTGGATATAAATATCCATTGCAGAATTGATGTCATACGGCTCGTTCAATGAATCGCTGGCCGTCTCAGTGATCAGCCGTAAAACAGTGATCCGGTCCAAATTCCCTTTAAAAATCTTAAATGATTCCCTTTGAGCTAAATTGACCTGTTTCCCTTACACAGTAGAATTTAAAAGTAAAAAAAATAACAATAGAAAAATTAAAATCATAATAAATCAAATTAACTGCTCACAATAGCAGACTCGATATGAATTAAGATTTCACTAATTCTCAGTTCCAGTTCAATGCTGCTTACACAAGATCCTTCTTCCGCAATTGAATTCTGAGCAACAACAGTTCAGTCAGAAAGGGAGGAAAACATACACACAATCCTACCACTCCGTTGATTCCTTGATCCACAAAGCTCGGTCGTTATATGGGCATGGCTCGCCAGTTCCTGCACGCAATGATGGCTTTAACGCGAAGCAAGGACAGTTCAAGTTCAAAGTCCTCCTCAGAAATCGGTTAGTGTCCAGGAAACATGCAGCATCCGACTCAGGAAATGATGAAAAAGTAGAAAATAAAAAGAAAACGAGAAAGGACAAAAAAAGAAAAGACCCAGCCTTGCAAAAGACAAAGCCAAAAATTAAATTAGACATCCCTTTCAAAAATATACATCATAACAGCAGTTAATCTGCAAATGAGCAACATTCAACATATTTAACTTAATTTTCATCTAACATTAGCACATTGAAATTGCATAGATGAGCAAAGAGCATTTTTTAAATGACGCGCTTAGGCCTCATTTGCCCGCATGACGTACGTCATGATCAGCCGTTAGCTCATAGCTCGAATACACAACAAAACCATTAAAATAACATTTGTAAACTGCTCAAAGTAACTTTTAACTCCAAAACATTAGTTAGTTAACACATTCACACAATATTCTTCCTAGACTTGTGCCGGTATTCGGTAATGCGATATATCACGGTAATGAATATGCACGATATTGTTATCGTGGGCACTTCTAAATACCGTGAATAATAATAACTTCTGTAGCAAATGTAGCTATTGCTCATTGTGAGTGTTAATGCATTAACTAAGGTTAACTAATGAGGTCTTATTGTAAAGTGATACCTATTGGTCTTTATAGTTCTTTTGCACTTTAATCTGTGTAAAATTTTTTACTTTATACATTTTTCTGTATTGCTTTATTGCTAAATGTTCAGTTATTTTTGTTATAAGAAAAAAGTTATTAAACCTGTTATACTGTATTATGACAGCACTTTTTTTAAAACGAAATTTCAACATTGTGATAATACCGCATACCGTGATAAAAGCATTAGCAATTAATCGCAACATGAGAATTTGATACCGGCATATCCCTAATTCTTCCCATTTTAAACCAGAAGATTAACTTTTATGCGTCTTTTACATACAACTGCACATAATACAACAGCAGTTAATGGTTATACACCATTTATCAAACATTTACACAAAATAACCTCAGTAACTGAGGATTCATTCACTTCACTTACCGAATTCGATTTTTTCAATTATGAAATTTCCAGAAAGGCAAAACTTCAACTTCAGGCCTGTATCTTCCTCGTAGCATTCACCCGTGGTCATTGACTAATGACGTTCAATCCACACTTTTATCTCAAAATCTTATTTATCACTTATTTATCTGATACAACTGTTAGTTTGTTCGTTCAAATTCAAATTTTTTTCTCTTCTTTTTCCGGATCGCATCAGCTGCTTCTCTCTCGAAAAGAGCGTTGCATCCAAGCGGCAACCTTCCAGTCTCTCGTGAAACCAACACGGAAGTGACTAAAACTGCAATTCATCGACTGGCCGCTAGAGGCTGGCTCCAAAAGGGAGTCAGTCCCATAGACTCCCCATGTTAAAATGCCCAACTTTATAGCAGAAAAAAATGTTTACAACCTGGTACAAAAAGTGGTTTTGGTCTATATAGCTAATTTTGCCCTTCATGACAACTGTGAGGGGGGTGATTTTTTTATAACTCATCCATTTAAATTATATTAAGCCTTAAAGTTCTGCATAATTAAGGGCGTGGCCACTTGAGTGACATGTGGATTGCCGCTGCTGTCACCACCGTCGAGCTAGGTGGGCGTGGTTCCAGCAACCAGCTCCCGCATCTTTGCCCATTTTCGATTATCAGGGAGTGACGCGCTGCCAGGTTGGCGACGGCCGGCTCCGCCCACTTTAGGCTTCAAAAACGCTCTTCAGAAACCTACGGGTGACGTCACGGGCATTACGTCCATGTTTTTATACAGTCTTTCCCGGCTCCACCTGTTAGGGTGGGGCTAACTTTCCACTTGTCTAATTGGACCAATCTTCATCTTATTAAATTAAATAACTTTTCTAAATGAGTTTTTAATTTAACTTTATACATTTCATTTTTTTTCTCTTTACAGATATTAATAAAATAAAATACTGTTTTACAATATCATGAATGTTGTAGTTTTTTTTTTTTCAGCAACAGGGTTTCTAGTAATCTGGGTTACACCTTCCTACAATTTTTTTTACTTAGCAGTTATTCCTGTAACCTTTAGAAATTTTAGTTGTGTTCTCTAATTTTGATCACTGTGTTTTCCACAAACTAAAGGGTTTTTGTTGAAGTGCCTTGTTTATTTTGTAAAACACTGTTTTACTAACATGGTATAGGAACAACTAAAATTACTTATAAGTTTGAACAATGAAGATTACATTTTTTCTGAAAAAAAAAATCAAGTGTTCATAAATTATTCTCTTATTTCGATCACTGTAGGTCTAGGAATGAACTGTCTATATAAGCAACTATCAATAGTATATATTTGTCATTCAAAAGGAGAAACCGAAAAAAGGATATACGCAGATGTACGCGGCTCATGTTGTTATGAAAATATTTGTGTATTGGAATGCTTGGGTAAGATCACATAACATTAGAACAGTCTTCTGTCTGTGCCACCTTCATTTACTTGCTCGTTTTCATCACTTTCGCTTTAATTCTCGGGCACTGACTCGTTCGCTAAACTGAACATCCAATCAGAGTTCTCCATCTCGCCGACAACCCCGACACGTTGAATTGGGCAAATTGCTGCCGAAGAGAGTTGACATGTGGAACACACCAAACAAACTAGCCTGACAGCTGACCGTTGGCTTGGTGTGTCCCGGCCGAAGAGTGCTGAATGACCGACACCATCAACGCCTTAACCTGACATGGCAAGACATTGCAGTGCTCGAGTTGATAAATGCAGCACTTAAGCCAGTTGCAGAATTTACAGATGTTTTATTAAATGAGAAGGTTGTTACTGCGTCTTCAGTTAGACCTGTGCTGAGATTGCTGACCAATGATCTCCTGGACCCTTCGCCGGAAGATAGTGAGTTAACAGAAAACCTCAAAGCAAAGATTATCGCTGTTTTGAAGGATACATACAAAGCTTTAGAATGGAAAAAATGCTATTGAAGGCAACTACTCTGGATCCTAGATACAGGGATAATT
Source organism: Sinocyclocheilus rhinocerous (assembly GCF_001515625.1). Classification (NCBI taxonomy): domain Eukaryota; kingdom Metazoa; phylum Chordata; class Actinopteri; order Cypriniformes; family Cyprinidae; genus Sinocyclocheilus; species Sinocyclocheilus rhinocerous. Next base: position 54,474 of record NW_015660163.1, on the reverse strand, counting down.
TTGAGGAGGGAGACATTAGAGATGACCTCATCAAAGAGATAATGCACATTACCGAAGATCAGCCAGAAGGAACCAGTATGGGACCTACTGTTAAGAAAATGAATCTCGCACAGCTCCTCATGAAAAGAAAATTAAAGGCCACAATTGTTCCAAAGAGAGTGTGTGCTGGTGAGGAGTAAATGCGCTATTTGCAAGAAGAGGCAATTGATACCATGATCCGCTTGCTTGGTGGTGGAACAATGAGGCAAGATATCCTCTCTTGGTCACAGTTGCAAAAAAGTATCTTTGCATTTGCACTACAAATACACCATCTGAAAGTGTATTCAGTGTGGTTGGTAACATTGTAACTCCAACTAGGTCCTTGCTTAAACCGGACAAAGTCAAAATTTTAGCTTTTCTTTCAAAGAATCTGAAAAGCCAAGGAAGGCTTAAACCATGTATATTATAACTTAAGAGTTAGTATGCTGTTTTTCCAGCATGTGGCTGTTGTTACTGCAAAGTAAAGTTATTTTAATTTAGTCTTCCATTTAACTTTTTTTTTTTCTCTCTATTTTGCCATTATTTACTGATAATTATTTCAGTGTTTTATAGGCTGTAGTGTGTTTCACTGACGGAAGTTCTAAAATAAATGCATGTTTTCATGTTTTTTTTTATAGCCTATTTCATAATGTTTACACATACACGCACCAAAGAAAACTTAATCCTCCCCCACCACCGCAACAATGCCAGTAGTTGGTGCTTCACCACCGTGGTGGTAAAAATCTCAGCTTCAGTAGCTGCATTTTTGAGAACTAAGATTCTTTGTTCCGCTTCTTCCTCTCGTTATTAGTATGCTGCACTTCTTTTGAAACATCCTGTATTTTCTTGAGAATGAGCTCTAGTTTAAAGACAATCATCCTTGCAATGTAAGCCGTCTGGGATTCCACAACTTTACTAGTTTCAGGGCTTAAAGTGGTCCTATTATGCTCTTTTACAAAGTCTTGATTTTGTTTTGGGGGTGTACTAGAACAGGCTCTCACATACTAGGTTGTTCAAAAAACACATTATTTTTCACATATTTTACATTACTAGGGATGCACCGATACCACTTTTTTCAGAACGAGTCCGATACCGATACTTTCATTTTTGGTACTCGCCGATACCGATACGATACCTGTATTTTCACAGCATTTGTAATTTAAAAAATATATATATTGGGTACAGAAACAAAATAATAGTAATAATAATAATAATAATATGAATCATGTTATTTGGCTTCATTTAGCAAACAGATATTACCTTCAGTTATTTCCACACTTAATTATACCTGTTAAAATGTATTGTATAAGCTTTTGTTACTTTCACTGTTCATTTTAATGGCACATTAGAGCTGCTCCATTGCAGCAGCTCAATACTGTAATCACAAAACGTTTTCCTAAAACATGCTCTCATACTAGGTTGTTCAAAAAACACATTATTTTTCACATATTTTACATTACTAGGGATGCACCGATACCACTTTTTTCAGAACGAGTCCGATACCGATACTTTCATTTTTGGTACTCGCCGATACCGATACGATACCTGTATTTTCACAGCATTTGTAATTTAAAAAATATATTTGGTATCGGGGCATTTTTACAAGTACGAGTACGAGTACAGGAGCGCAGTATCGGGCCCGATACCGGTGCATCCCTAATTATTACAACACCTCTCTCCCCAGTCTGGCATGAGTGGCTCGAATAGACCAATTCAGGGTAGACGTCACAGTTACATCACTTGCAGCTGTGCGCGCATAGTGGTTGCAGAAAAACACTGGGAACAAGTGGAGGTAAATGGGTAAAATC
>NW_015660163.1:49582-51759 GCF_001515625.1 Sinocyclocheilus rhinocerous | reverse complement strand
TTTTTCTTGCAAATGCAAGTTTATATCTCCTAATTCGGACTTTATAACTCGACTTAACTTAAAAATAAGTGAGTTTGTCAATTCTGAGGGAAAAAAGCCAGAAGAGCCGAGGGGAAAAGAGGATGACGAGTTGTTTTTCCTTATTAGAATTGTGAGATATAATCTCGGAATTGCGAGAATAAAGTCAGAATTTTGAAATAAAATTAAATTACCTTTTTTTAATTCTTTTATTTCATGGCTCCATAGACTGCCACTTGAAAACCGTCCTTTTCTGCCACCACTGCAGAGCGCCCACAAAAAAACATCATCCCTGTTTCAGATCTGTAAGAATATCCCACTCTCTAACGTCAATTTCGTTGAATAACAGCGCTTGGCGCTGGGTGACAAGCTCTTATAATATGCTGAGAACATTTTAAATGACATCTAATCAATATAATCTATAATCTTTTTAAACCTAACTATTTTGTACCGTATCCATGTAATTCTCTAGCCGTAAAAGCTATCTCTCCCGGGTTTTCTGCAACAATGATGCGCGCGCATCCTGAATGTTTACAAACCTATAATTGGTCTGTAGTTCCTGTGTTGTGATTGGCAGCACTCGGCGCCTGGTTGGGAAATGTCATGCCCCTTACCATAGCCGCCTGCCAGCTTTAGTGTAAATATTGCGTCAAAACTTCAGAAAAGTTTTTGAAATGTGATTTCTGTTAAATAAAATATCTCCTTTTGAATTGGACTTTGAGCTTTGTAACTTTGCCGATCTTTTTTATGCTCAAACAGCAACATTACAGACTAACTAAAGTGAAAAAGCATAATAGTCACCCCTTTAAGTCAGTGCTAACTTACAACGCAAATACAGCTTGATCATTGCTCTTTTCAACCTTGTGGAGTTTTTTCTCATGCTTTTTGCCGGCACTCTCACTAAAGACGATCCACAAAAGTTTTCAAATGACATGAAACAGTATTAAAGCTTAATATAAGTGAGCCTAATATGAATACCGCTTACTCGGTAGCCTGCATCGCCACTACCCCTGTTCTTTCTTTTGACATATTGCATGTTCAGATATTCATACAACAAAATATTGTGGGGGCCACAAAAAATTTGTAAGAATGATAAAAAAATCAAATAAAAAAAAAACTGGCGGTGGCTGGCTTGTGGGTTCTGGGTTCAGTCCCAGGAAACACACATACTGGTAAAAAAAAATGAATAGCCTGAATGCACTGTAAGTCGCTTTGGATAAAACGTCTGCTAAATGCATAACTTTAACTTTTAAATGCTGGCTGGGAAAGAGTTTAACTGTAAATAATACATTAGTAGACTATTTACAAATTGTTTATTTAGCTCATATGTAAAGCGTTAGATAATGATTTGTTAACAACCTATTAACCATAAATAGTTCTCAGTTTAGGCCACTGAAAATCAGAAATTGTCATTAATTAAGTGCTTTAAACCAAACTTTACTGGACATTAATTGCATTTAAATTCAGTGTTCCTTAAAATGTTTACAAATACATTAGGCACAGACACACACACATGTTGAGTTTTTAAATTTTATAGGGACTTTCCATAAAAATAATGATTTTTATCTAACTGATGTATTTAAACAATGTGATCTAATGAGGATTTGTATGTCTTTCATATTGACAGCATTGTTATTTTTTTTTATAAGTGGTTGTGTTTAGCTTAATGAGGATAGGCTTAATATATTTATAAACTGTGGCACGATGAGTATTCTGTCAGGACCCTGCCCTGACAGTCTTGTCTGTCCTGTCTTTGTTTAAAGGGGTCATATGATGCGATTTAAATTTTTCCTTTCTCTTTGGAGTGTTACAAGCTCTTGGTGCATAAAAAAATATCTGTAAAGTTGCAAAGACTAAAGTCTCAAATCCAAAGAAATATTCTTTATAAAAGTTAAGAGTTAACCACACCTACCTAAAATGTCTCGTTCTAACACGCCCCCACTTATCTACGTCACTATGTGGGAAGATTTGCATAACACCGCCCAAATGTTCACGCAAAGAAAGAAGGCGTAACTTTTATTCTCGCTGTAGTATTGTTGTTGCCGCAGCCATGTCCTGAAGACGCTGTGTGCTTCGTTGTGAAAGCGAAACTACTTTGTTTGGTCTTCCAAAAGAGGACAATATCCGCTTTGTCATGCCTAGAGCTGATCCGTGCTGAT
>NW_015660163.1:43752-49413 GCF_001515625.1 Sinocyclocheilus rhinocerous | reverse complement strand
AGCACACCTCGCTTTTTTCAGACCGATGAGCTTTGTAAAAATCAACGCGTTTCAAAAAGGGGGGGCATAGAGGAGAAACAATAATGTACAGTATGTGGAAAATAATGTTTTTTTTTTTTTACTTTAAACCACATAAACACATTTCATTACACCAAATACACAAAATAATGTTCTTTTTAGCAGCATCATATGACCCCTTTAATGTGTCTTTGTTTATTTTGTGCCTGAGCACATGGCTGTGTCTTTGTATGTGTTGGTCATGTGCTCCTCTTGTCCTGCCTCCTCGTTTTCAATCACCACACCCCCTTGTTTAGTCCTTGTTTGCCCAATTGTGTTCACCTGATCCTCGTGTGCTGCTCTCTTTATTGTGCTCATTTCCCTCTGGTCTTTGCTGGTTCGTTTTGTGTGCCTTCTCATTGCTAGTGTCTTTAGTTTTGTTAGAACTTGCTATTCAGTATATTTCATCCAGTCTAGTTTCTAGTTTTTATTTCTTCCAATGTTTAGTCTATAGTCTAGTCTTTGTAGTTTAGTTCTTTATTTTAGTTCTTGAACCTTTTTATTTTTCCCCTTATTTTCTTTTTAGTTTTCAGCAAGGTTGCTGTCTTGTCTTTATTTATTTTGTTTGTAGTTCTAGTCATTAATCCTAGCTTTTTCCTGTTATCCTTTCGTTTTCATAATTTCTAGTTAAGTATTTCTAGTACTTTATTACGTTTTTCCTTTTCAGTTTTATTTCCCTAGTCATAGTTTCAAATGTTTTTACTTTTGATCTGTGTTGATCTCTTGTCTCTTCTATTGTCTTGTTTGTGTTGGTTCCTGCCCTGCTTCCTGAGTCCTTCCTGGTCGTTGATTCTTCTGACCTGACAGACATTTTGGTGCATCAAGAGTTACCATCTCTAGGGCCAAGCCTGTGGTTCCTTGAGCTGCTACCTAGTCTCATTTTGCTACAGAGTCTGGAGCTACCCCCATCCCTGACCAGCCTGTTCTCCTGTTGTGTGCCCTGCCTTATTGTGTGGACCGTCTTCCTGTCTCATCCTTTAGTGTTCTCATTTTTGTTAATAAAAGACATTTTGGTGCATCAAGAGTTACCATCCCCAGGGCCAAGCCTGTGGTTCCTTGAGCTGCTACCTAGTCCCCTTTTGCCACAGAGTCTGGAGCTACCCCCATCCCCGACCAGCCTGTTCTCCTGTCGTGTGCCCTGCCCTATTGTGTGGACAAGTGGTCTTCCTGCCTCGTCCTTTTGTTCCATTTTTGTTAAACTCTGTTCCCCCTGTTCATTCTGCATCTGGGTCCTTCCTTGCCAAACCGTGACGCATTCATCTTATTGGCTCTGGGTGGGGTATGGTTTTGGTAGAACGGTGCATCTCACCCCATTGGTCTATTTAATGACCCTTATTTTGGTGAGTGTATATGTGTCCTGGTGATTCTGGGCCTCTGTCTTCCTGGCATTTCTGTTTCCGTTCCTATTCCGGTATGGTGAGACTTTACTGATGGTGTAATGATGTGAATAGCTTGAGTCTAATGTGCTTTAACATTACCTTTACAGTTAGTCTTCTCTAATTGAACTACCTGTATAAATAATGTAAAAAAGTCACTGTCTTAATGAGTGAGTCAATTATTCAGTCAATTATTTCAAAACGGCTGATTCATTCAGCAACAAAGTCAGTCAATGATTCACACCATTTAAAATAAAAAAAATGCTAATTCGTTCAATAACAAAACACTACTTTGTTTGGAACCGTTTTCGTGAGTAAAAAAAGACAATTTAATTGTGCAAAAAGACTACAATTTAAGTCTTTTAATATTTCTTGTTTATTGAATTGTTGCCCTGACACAAAGTCTGCCACAGACCATCCTAACCAAACCGTTCATAAATGTGTGTGTTCATAAATGTGTGTGTCTCTTCCTAGGACATGCATTTAAAGCGCATTTAGAACAAATCACTATTTATTGCTTCACAGTGACAGTGTTCAGTAACAAATAACCTAATTTGACAGACGGAAAGATCGGTATTATAGCGATAAGTTACAAATAGGCTACCTCAAGCAGCTGCATCTTACCATTTAAGTGCTGGCTGGAGGTGTTTTATTTATTTAGAATTTTGAAATATCCATTTTAATTTTCAAATAAATTGATTTAGTAAAGTACACCACCTGGCTACAAAACAGCTAATCTTATTTACTGGATCATATAGATAACTTTTTATCAATACTGGCATTAAGTTGGCTTGACGTTCGATATTCGCAAATTCAGGGACCGTCTTATGCAACTTTAGAGACTGTCCCTAAATTTGTCAATATTGTACGTCCAACGTCAAGACAAGTTTATGCCAATCTTATCGATTAAACACTTATTCATCAACATATCTGAACATAATGATACAGTGAAAGTGAAATTCAAACCTCAGTATGTTCAGTCGACAGTGTGAACTCTTCAGTCCATCAGAGAGCAGCTTCACTCCTGAATCCTGCAGGTGATTGCTACTCAGGTCCAGCTCTGTCAGGTTGGAGTTTGACGATTGTAGAGCAGAAGACACAGTTTCACAGCATGTTGCATCAAGACCACAGCCATCAAATCTGCCAGAAGTTTAGCCAGATTATGTTATGTTGTTCAGTGCCTCTGCAATAATTTATTGTACTCTTCATAATTGGGACATGAAAATATTTCACATTATTTTGACATTTAATTATTTAGTGAAGAACAAAATGTTTGATTGAACAGCAGTCAGTGAAATTACTCACAGGGCTTTTCTGCAGCATCTCACAGCTGGAATGAGTCTCTTGTAGTTTGAAGATGATGACGTGAACCTCTTTGAGTTGAACTCATCCAGCACTTTCTCTGACATGAGCACTATGTAGGTCAACACTGTGCACATTGAAGATGAGAGGTCTCTTCCTGGATGTGCATCTGAACTGAGGTAACTCTGGATTTCCTCATATAATGAATGATCTTTCAGCTCAAGTAAGCAGTAGAATAGGTTGACTGAAGCTTCACCTGAGATACCATACTTATTTTGTACTCGTTTAATGTATTCAGCTGTTTGTGTGATGCTCTCTGTGGTGTCTTCAGTGTGTGTGATCAGGCCTTCGAGCAGATTTTGACTGGATTCCAGTGAAATGCCTATCAGAAACCGCAGGAACAGGTCCAGATGTCCTCTCTCACTCTTTATGGCTTTATCAATGGCCTTCTGCAGTAACTCCTCCAATGTGACATTTTGTTTTGGCTCATCAAAGAAAAACTGAAGCTCCTCCATGTTCTTGTTCAGGTAACAGAGGAACACATGCACTGCAGCAAGAAACTCTTGAACACTCAGATGCACAAAATAAAAGACCTTCTTCTCAAAAATTCCATTTTTCTTCTTAAAGATCTCAGCGATCATTCCTGTAAACTCAGAGTCTTTACTCACATTAATACCACATGCTTTCAAATCTTTCTCATAGAACACAATGCGTTCTTTCTTCTGCTGTTCAAATGCTAGCTTGGCCAAATTCAAAATCATTGTTCTGTTTGAATCTAAAAGCTTTGCACATTCTCTTTCTTCTTGTTTATCATACTTCTGGTTCTTCATGTTCATCTGTATCAGCAGGATTGTAAACAGCACATCTACAGATGATCTTTCCTCAACAGTGTTCAGTGTTTCGTTTTTAAAGTTCAGTAGCAATTGACTCTCATCAAGTCCATCAAATATAAACACAAGCTTACATTCCTTATATAACTTTGATTTCTCCAGGTGCTCCAGTTCAGGATAAAATTTCAGCAGAAACTCATGGAGATTGACCTCTCTGTCTTTTATCATGTTGATCTCTCTGAATGGAAGCAGGAACACACACTCTATATCCTGATTGGTGTTTCCTTCTGCCCAGTCCAGGATGAACTTGTGCACAGAGACAGTTTTTCCGATGCCAGCGACTCCCTTGGTCAGCACAATCTTCTCCTCATTGTTTTTCCTCAGTTCAGTAAATATATCATTGCATTTGATTGGTTTGTCCTGTGTTTTTTTGTTCTTGAAAGCATCATCAATCTTCAGAATTTCATGTTCGTGATTGACATCTTTCTTATCTCCCTCTGTGATGAACAGTTCTGTGTAAACAGTCTTGAGATCTGTGTCGTTTTCTTTGTTGCCCTCAAAAATATATTTGGCTTTCATCATCATGTTGGTTTTGTGAATTTGCAAGAATTTCTGCAGCATTAAATCCTCTGTTAAAAAGGCTGATGAAAGTGAATAAAAACATGATGAAAAAGCAAAAAACAGATTTAACTGTCAACGTTATAATTAAATGACTATTGAATATAATGCAGACCTGAGGCCTTTCTTCTTCATGTTGTTTTTGTGAGTTTTCAAGAAGTTTTGCAGCTCTATAATTAAAAACAAGTAAATCAGATTGATAAAGCATTAAACAAATTGGAGAAATATTTTTCATATCAGCATGATCATCATTATTAATAACTGATGCAGACAGATTAAATTCATACTGCTGAAAACAGCACAGACCATCCCCAACAGCTTGGTTTCAATTTTAGAATTTCTGAAAGTTTTTTTTTTATTGTATTGATTCAGATCATCTTTAGGCCATGCTGACTAATGTTAAAGCTGATTAACGGTCTTCACATCATGTAGCACATCAAACAGTTTGTGAGGCTGTATTTACAACATGTTTTGACCTGCTTAAATGAACCTTTCCATGTGTGATTGTAATCATGGATTGATGATACTGAATCAATTTGGTGACAGTGCCACTTACTGGTCAACTTTAATAAACAATTGTATCACAATATAAGATGTTTAATGAATTTTTAGACCTTTGTGAACTGGGCATCACTAGGGACACGCGGCAACAGTTTATTTTAAGGACCAGTTCTCACTATTAACTAGTTTCTTATTAGCATGCATATTACTAGCATATTGGCTGTTTATTAGTACTCATAAAGCACATATTAATACCTTGTTCTGCATGACCATATTTTAGATCCCTTAATCCTACTGTCACGAATCCGGTCTATGAACTTCAATTCACTCACCACCAGAGGTCACCCTTCCATTACATTGACTCTCGCACTACACAAACTGTTGCATGTCATCCCGGACTACATATCCCATCATCCATTGCACTGATTGCACACAGCACTGATTGCACACAGCTGTAACCAATCACACATTCACTATATAACACTCACTCTGATCCCTTTCAAACTGTCGAGTATTGTATAGCGTTTATCACTCTCTTAGCGATAGCTACTCTACGGAGCCTGTCTAGTTTTACATAGCCTTATCTTAGTCTAGCCTTGTATGTTTTATTGTGTCCTGATCTTTGCCTGTATATCTCGGATTCCCCCTCTCGTCTTGCCCTATTCGGATAATGTTTGCCCCTGCCTGGACCTTTGCCTTGTACCTGGATTTATCCCTCTAGTCTCGCCCTGTTGATTCTGTTCGCCGATCGTAGACCCACGCTAACCCTAGGAATATTCTTGTGTCTTGCCCTCTATATACAGTACCTGTTGCCATTGTCTGACTCTTGCCCGTTTCTGACCATGTCGGTTAATAAAGCTTCGCACTTGGATCTGCACGTCTCACGTCTCAGTCACTCCGTGACAGAATACTCGGCCACACAAGGATCCAGCGGCTTTCTAACTATTAAAGCAAATTAGGAGTACACAGCGATTCTG
>NW_015660163.1:29316-43159 GCF_001515625.1 Sinocyclocheilus rhinocerous | reverse complement strand
TTCCCTATATAACACTCACTCTGATCCCTTTCAAACTGTCGAGTATTGTATAGCGTTTATCACTCTCATAGCGATAGCTACTCTACGGAGCCTGTCTAGTTTTTCCATAGCCTTATCTTAGTCTTGCCTTGTCTGTTTTCTCGTGTCCTGATCTTTGCCTGTGTATCTCGGATTCCCCCTCTCGTCTTGCCCTATTCGGATACTGTTTGCCCCTGCCTGGACCTTTGCCTTGTACCTGGATTTATCCCTCTAGTCTCGCCCTGTTGATTCTGTTCGCCGATCGTAGACCCACGCTAGCCCTAGCAATATTCTTGTGTCTTGCCCTCTATATACCTGTTGCCATTGTCTGACTCTTGCCTGTTTCTGACCATGTCGGTTAATAAAGCTTCGCACTTGGATCTGCACATCTCACGTCTCAGTCACTCCGTGACACCTACACCTTACCTAAACTTAACAACTACCTTACTAACTATTAAAGCAAATTAGGAGTTTGTTCAGGGAAATCTCTTAGTTAATAATGAATATGTGTTCCCTATTCAAAAGTGTTACTGGATGCGCTATTCTATTCAATATATATTTGTATAAGATCTGCCGCTGGTGTGACTGGCCCTGTAATGCTTGCAGTTATATTTTCTCTTGTTTCCATTTACAGACAGTGATTGATATTTATTCCAGATATGCTGTGAATTACCTCCAGCAGGGACAGATGTCTTCATATTGCCCTCAGCCTGAGCTGTGAGAGAGAACGAGAGAATTAATCACTGGGAAACATTTATTACACATTAATCACATCAGCAAAGCAAAGCGGAAAAGAGGTTTAAGTCAAACCATCACACTTGTAAATATTTACTCACATCACAGTCACAGTCAATTAAATGTTACCTTGCTTGTGTTCATTCTCCAACTGTTCAGCCAGATCATTCTGCTTCATCTTTCTCAGGATGTCCACCATGATCTTCACAGCTTCTTCTGGTCCAAAACATGCCACCATCTTTTCCACTGTGTCGAATATATCTGCCTTTTCCATTTCAGTGATATACACTTATGATATGCATTCATTAAGCGCCAATGAAACTCCTTCAGTTCAGCTTCTAACAGTTCCTTCAGTGAGTCCACAAGCAGCTCTTTAACAGACACCATCGTCCTTCACCGACTCACAGCTGCAGGACAAGAAGAAAAAGATCTGAATTACTTTCACTCTCATCATGTGGACTTAAGTGTTTAAATGTTATTTGGATTATGAAGCTGTGAATGGAGATTCTGATATGAATCATCAGAAAGTTGTTTAAGCAAATCTGCAATAATTGCTTTGAGTTTTGTTAGCAAAAAACAAACAAACTGCTGTACACAATGTCTCAATGCTGTCTGATACTGTACGTGTAGAATCAATACACTTTAAAATCTATATATCTCAGTATCACATGAAGTAGTACAGTAACATTTACTAAACATGAAATGAATAATGATGTAGATGTGTCTTGAGCAGAAGTTCTGAAACTCTTTTCAATTCTGCATTTATATAGGACTCTGGAGGGCAAAGTTTTCTTTAGAACTTAAACCAGTTAAACCAGAACAATTTAAGAAAACTAATGAAGTCAGTTTTTCAGACTTGAGATGAGAGTAAATCCATGTGGAGAATCACTGTCTGCCATCAACAGACCCACACACAACATATCTGAAATACCATTGAGTAAAATAATTGACAAATTACAGATAAAAAAAGCAGAGGCAAACAGTAGTGAAGTATTTTTACTTTACTCAAGTAAATTTAAAAAGTATCTGTAGTTTATTGTGGCAAAAGTCATAGTTAATAGTTAATGTGAGAATTGGTCCCCAAACTAAAGTGTGACCATTATTTATTTCCTTTATTACAAGTCAAACTAGCCTTAAAGTTTAATCAGGATCCAAAGAAAGATATCACACATTTAGTATGGGCAGTTTTTCCCCCTTTTACTTAATAATAATAATAATAATAAATGATCATTTTAATCAGATTATTGTCAGAATTATTGACTTATCTGTGTGTTTTTGCCCCTGTGACCCAGTTTCTTCCTCATGTTGATTGTGTTAATTTGATTCCAGGTGTGTCTCGTTCCTCCCCAATTATCCTACCTTTAAAAGCCTTAGTCCTTTCAGTTCTTGTTTGTCAGGTCTACTTGTTGAATGTCCTCCTTGTTCTCGGTTTTCCTGTGGATTATTAAAGACTGTGTTATTCAAGTACTCCTCGTTTCCTCGTTCCTTGCTCCCTGAGTGAATTGTGACAATTATATAATATCAAAGATTTAAATCATAAACAGAATGGTCTGATTTAAGCTTTGTGAAATCATGCTATGTAAGACATTCCAGCACAAAACAAAAGCAGCAGACAGACTGAATGAAGATGCAAATTCACTCTCAGCTTGTAGGTGGCGCTCATGGAACAGCAGGAATACAGCATTTCCTTGGTTACCGCTGTAAACAAAGCAGCGCTGCGCTTATAAATACTACTTTACTAATACTGCTTTGCCATTGCCATCAAAACTTTTCTGAATACAGTCAGTCCCCTTCGGTGATACATTCAATTTTATATTTTCTTCCTATATTTCGAGCATTGTGAACAGTGAGTTTGCTCTGTCTGCTACAGTATTTTCTCCTCTTTGCTGTCTGTCTTCAGCATCTCTGGTCTCTTTTAACATCCTGTTTACAGACTCAGGCATGATGTACAGTATATTTTTTTATACCTTACAGAAGAAGCACATGAACTTCACATTTTCACATATTTCACATGTGATTTTAACATGTGATTGCAAGAGCTTTTCCAGTAGGTCCCAAAAATAACATAAAAATAAGTACAAAAATACAGTACAAAGACTGGAGAAATGTAATGTATTTTTGTAATTATTTTCTGTTGTATTCGGGAGCTACTGGGACATTGATAAAGATCTACCAGTCGCCCCCATCCATCGTGATCGACAGGTTGGCAACCACTGCTATAGAAAAACATAACTTGAAAGACAACAAGCCATCGGCTTCAAACACAGTCCTGTTCAATAATTAAATAGATTGACAAGCTCTTTGGCTAACACATACGGCCTAATTGAGTTAAATGCAGATGAAAAGTCAATAAAAGCCAGCCATGCCCTTGTTGTGGGGTCTCCAAATGCTGAGCTACTAAGTGCACAAGTGTTGTGACGGCATCTTCAACACCCCTCCTTGCCCTATATGCAAGCTGAAATGGATCTTATCTTAACTGAAACTTATCTTCTGCATGCTTTAATATCTCCATTCTCACCATTTTTCATCACCAGAGAAAAAACATTATCAATGAAAAGATCTGAGAAATGAACAATGCCTTTATCACTCCATCTTTTAAAAGTGTGATCAATCATAGACGGCAAAAACAAGTGATTGTTGCAAATAGGGCTGAAAACAGAAAGTGATTCTAACTGAAAATGTTTTCGAAATTGACAGCACAATGGGATTTCTTGTATAGCTAGAAGGTTGGAGAGACAAAGGAGCAAAGACTAATGCTGGAAGGGAAGAAGAGGTACAAGTAGCAGCTTCTAGTGTACACCAGTTAGACTCTGGAGCATTACACCATAATGAAATCTTGGAAATATTAGCGGACCAGTAATAAAATAGAAAATTTGGCAGGGCTAAACCACCATCACATTTACGGAGCTGAAGAATAACTTTGTTTACTTTGGGAATCTTACATGCCCAAATCAAAAGAGGAAAGAAACCCAGTAAAAGAAAAATGAAAGGGTAGGGCACTTTTAGGTATTTTCCTAGCTGCGTCATTTAAGGGGAAACATTCACTTTTTGTAAAATTCAATCTGTAACCAGAAAAAGAGCCAAAGGTGTCAATCAGGTGCATAACCTCATCAGCACAGCCTACAGGATCCTGGAGATATAGCAACAAATCGTCTGCGTATAAAGAGACTCAAAATCACCCCACTGTAAAATCAAAAATACACTGAGTGAGCAAAAATTTGTGAGATAGTTTATGTATAAAAGCCTACATTAAAATCTGTCATATAAATTGGTCTTTTCATTAGAAATTAGCCTACTGATTGCCACCATTGATGGACAATTTTTTTTTTATAATATTAAAAATATCTGTATGACATTATATTCTGCAGTTCTTCCCTGCTGTACCAAATATCGATACTTTTCAAAGTATCATATCGAATTTAGAAATTCAAATATTGTAACAAAATTAATTTTGTAGGGTGCCACAAATTTGTTAAAATTTCCAAAGGGTGCCGCGACTAAAAAAAGGTTGGGAAACACTGGTCTAACATATGTGGGGCATGATCAGAAATAACGATGGCTGAGTAATCGAGGAAATTACAGAAGAAAGTAGGGCCTTGTTAAGAAAAAAGTAATCAATACGTGAGTAAACATGGTGTACACTAGAAAAGAAAGAGAATACCTTATCGGATGGATGGAAGAAGTGCCAGGGGTCCACACAGCCTATTTGATTCATCAGTGAAACTAAGGACCTGGACATAGCGGAAGACATAGATGATTTGGGCACAGATTTATCAAGATTATTATCAGTGACACAATTAAGGTCCTCACCAAAAATAAGATGGTGAGTGTCAAGATTTGGGATCTGTGAAAAATGCTTGGACATAAAAGTAGGATTATCCCAATTCGGAGCATAGACGTTTACTATTATAACTCCACTAACAATAACAAAGCGTCCCTCAGGATCAGAGATTATAGGAAACTCCATAGGAAACATTACTCTCTTATGTATCAAGATAGCTGTACCTCTTGACCTGCTATTAAAGCTTATAACTTATAACTGATTCAACAAGTGACCGATATCCTGTCTTACATTGAAACCCTTTAGCCTTCTCAAAAGAGATAATCGCTGTTGAGCCTTCTTATAGACACTATTCGCCTGCTGTGTAAAAGATACAGTAGATGCTTGTCAATCTCAGTGCCAAAATATGTAAAGAAACAGGCTCGTATGAAAAGATATAATAAAATATTTACAAAAATGTGAGGGGCGTACTCACTTCTGTGAGATACTGTATCTCCCTTTGCATTTAACTTTGAGCGTTGTAACTTCGCAGATGTTGTTTATGCTCAAAGAGCAACATTACACACTAACTAAAGTAAAAAATATGAAATCATAATCAGTGACCCCTTTAATACTGTTCCTCCTGAACCACTTAGGCTGGGGGGAACAATGGTTAAAATTTATGTTTAACTCGGTTCCTGAAAATTATAATCCCAATATAGCTCTCTATGCTGCACACTTTACGGAGGACAGCTTCCTCTCAACAGCGAAAAATTCTTCCTATCAGATTGTGCTTCCAGGATGATATTAATGTGGTTTGAGGCTTTAATAATGCCTACACCTACCCCAACCCTAATCCTAACCTTACAATGTTAAAAATACAGTGTTGGTAGCATAATCTGATAGGTAGCATTATTTGTTAGAACACAGGATTCACCCAAAAGCTTGTCCTGAAAGATGGAGCAGTTCCCACTTTAAAAAAAGTAGAAGCTGTTGTTTATGGGCCAGAAGCTGTTGTTTATGGGCCACAACCTGTAAGTATGTTTTATTCTTTGTTGATGTGTTTTCCATTAATAGTTTCTATCGTTAATTTTATGTTGTAGCAAGGATGTAAACAAAGGGCAATGCTGTTTGGCTCCGCTAGCCAGTTAGCTAAATGCTAATTCATACTTATCCATCAAATGCCTACAAAGTTCTTTTTAATCCCACCAGCAAACTTCAAATGTTGTTTATGTGATTAGTGTAAACTATTCTTTGATTAGAGCTTTTACCACATGCTTGTTTAGCTACATGCTCACTAAATATGGTTCTGTGTTTGATTTGGCCACTGTAGTAAAGCCATGGTTAGTCTTTGTAATGGGCTCGTAGTTCTGCCGACAGATATTTGGCAACACACGACAAAACTAATGGTGCTATACAGTCAGTAGCAATCACTGTAGATCCACAGTCTGTAATCAAATAATCCCTTCCAGGACTGTAGTATCATTTGTTAGAACGATTATATGAAAAGCATGGATATTTTGTGCATGTATGAAGCTTTGGGTCTGATTCGGGCTCAAATTGATAAGGTAATATTGACACCATTGTTTACAATCCCCCCGGAGCACATGCAACTCCCCGTTATGGTATGGGGCGTAACGTTTCTGTACAACGTGCACTTGGTGGTTAGCGAATCACAACACACTGGGCCAGCTAACCAATCTGAGGGAGGGGCTTCACAGAACCAGGAAGTCAACAGACCGTTTTAGGAGAACAGAAAAAGTGGTGTAGAATAAAGGTAAAATATGTGAAAAAAATTTTTTTTAAACGAAGCCTGAACACATGTTACAGTGCACCCCATAAACACAATCAAGCTTTTGAAAATAGCCGGTCGACCACCCCTTTAAATGAACGAAACCTCCCACAACACAACTCTTTAGTCTTACTAATATTTAACTCCAGTGAACTTTCTTGGGACCATAGAATCAACAAATTGCCTATATGAGCAATTCCATGCAAATGTCAACCTTACCGTGAAAAAATAATTTTTTTACCAAAAGAACAAAACCCTGTTTAAGTTGTGCATTTAGGTCTGTATTTTACTGCGCAGAGATTTAGCCTGTATTTGCTGTGCGGGTAAGAACAGGCGGACTGTAGGACAAATCACCAAAACTATTTTTAAATCTCATATAATGTTCATTGTCAATATTATCTTATTTAAATCTTTTGTGTGTTTCAAATAACTCTTGTTGCTATCTGTGCTGCATGCATAGCCTACAGAGAGCAAGATTTTGCGTGTTCGGTGCACATGCTGCTGGGTGCAACGTGCAAGAGATCTGCATCATTCATTCTTAATTTTTTTATTAAATATTTTAAAAATATTTTTCTTTATTACACATCTTGTTTGGATTATTGCATGTATTATTGCATGTTTAAAATAATTCACTTTGTTATGCAGATGCAAAACGTGAAACTGCAGTCTTATTTGCAGTATATCACTTTGTATTTGTACGATATTACAGGTGCATTTCAATAAATTAGAATGTCGTGGAAAAGTTCATTTATTTCAGTAATTCAACTCAAATTGTGAAACTCGTTTATTAAATAAATTCAATGCACACAGATTGAAGTAGTTTAAGTCTTTGGTTCTTTTAATTGTGATGATTTTGGCTCACATTTAACAAAAACCCACCTATTCACTATCTCAACAAATTAGAATACTTCATAAGACCAATAAAAAAACATTTTTAGTGAATTGTTGGCCTTCTGGAAAGTATGTTCATTTACTGTACATGTACTCAATACTTGGTAGGGGCTCTTTTTGCTTTAATTACTGCCTCAATTCGGCGTGGCGTGGAGGTGATCAGTTTGTGGCACTGCTGAGGTGGTATGGAAGCCCAGGTTTCTTTGACAGTGGCCTTCAGCTCATCTGCATTTTTTTGGTCTCTTGTTTCTCATTTTCCTCTTGACAGTACCCCATAGATTCTCTATGGGGTTCAGGTCTGGTGAGTTTGCTGGCCAGTCAAGCACACCAACACCATGGTCATTTAACCAACTTTTGGTGCTTTTGGCAGTGTGGGCAGGTGCCAAATCCTGCTGGAAAATGAAATCGGCATCTTCAAAAAGCTGGTCAGCAGAAGGAAGCATGAAGTGCTCCAAAATTTCTTGGTAAATGGGTGCAGTGACGTTGGTTTTCAAAAAACACAATGGACCAACACCAGCAGATGACATTGCACCCCAAATCATCACAGACTGTGGAAACTTAACACTGGACTTCAAGCAACTTGGGCTATGAGCTTCTCCACCCTTCCTCCAGACTCTAGGACCTTGGTTTCCAAATGAAATACAAAACTTGCTCTCATCTGAAAAGAGGACTTTGGACCACTGGGCAACAGTCCAGTTCTTCTTCTCCTTAGCCCAGGTAAGACGCCTCTGACTTTGTCTGTGGTTCAGGAGTGGCTTAACGAGAGGAATACGACAACTGTAGCCAAATTCCTTGACACGTCTGTGTGTGGTGGCTCTTGATGCCTTGACCCCAGCCTCAGTTCATTCCTTGTGAAGTTCACTCAAATTCTTATCGATTTTGCTTGACAATCCTCATAAGGCTGCGGTTCTCTCGGTTGGTTGTGCATCTTTTTCTTCCACAGTTTTTCCTTCCACTCAACTTTCTGTTTACATGCTTGGATACAGCACTCTGTGAACAGCCAGCTTCTTTGGCAATGAATGTTTGTGGCTTACCCTCCTTGTGAAGGGTGTCATTCTGGGCATTCTGGGCAACTGTCAGATCAGCAGATTCCCCATGATTGTGTAGCCTAGTGAACCAAACTTTTTGAAGGCTGAGATAGTGAGTTGGTGGGTTTTTGTTAAATGTGAGCCAAAATCATCACAATTAAAATAACCAAAGACTTAAACTACTTCAGTCTGTGTGCATTGAATTTATTTAATACACGAGTTTCACAATTTGAGTTGAATTACTGAAATAAATTAACTTTTCCACGACATTCTAATTTATTGAGATGCACCTGTATATATTTAGCATATTTTACTTAATCTGTTTTGCATCTTAATTGTTTAATGCATAAGTGAGTCATTAAAACAAGTTTTTTTTATGACGTTTAATCTTGATCAACAACAACTAATGATTAATTAATTAGAGCGGCATCGATCCATTAGATCATTTAAAAAACGTCAAATAGCCTTCAATTTATAGGTTATAAATGTATCTGTCTAGGATGTAGACTGCATGGTGAAGATTTATTTTAATGTGGATCCCACACTCTTGCGTTAGACAGGGAAGCTCTGCTGTGTGTTCCTGTGTTTGAGATCATTTCTAGGAGTCTGTGAGTTTGTGCAGCTGGAGACTGAACTGAAAGGAGGCATTTTCCTTCTTGTGTGACTGAAATCTAAGATAACTATACTGCACTGACCTGCAGCTCTACACTAGTGTACTTGACATGTAGATGTTCTGCAGTTTAAATTCACTTTAACTGTCTTACTTTCATTGTGAACAGCAGCAGCTCAATATAGTGAAACGAGGTGAACATAGTGAAATGGAAAGAACAAGTAGAAATAATTCATGAATATGTTCCTACTGCTTCTGGTATGTCTATTTACTTTATTTGTGGGGTAAGATAAGTGATTTTGTGTTATAGTTAACTGCAGTCTATCTCTTTATATTGGTACGATATTATATTTAGCATATTTTACTTAACCTGTTTTGTATCTTAATGCATAAGCGAGTCATTAAAACAAGTTTTTTTTATGACGTTTAATCTTGATCAACAACAACTAATGATTAATTAATTAGAGCGGCATCGATCCATTAGATCATTTAAAAAACGTCAAATAGCCTTCAATTTATAGGTTATAATTGCATCTGTCTAAGATGTAGACTGCATGGTGAAGATTTATTTTAATGCGGATCCCACACTCTTGCGTTAAACAGTGAAGCTCTGCTGTGTGTTCCTGTGTTTGAGATCATTTCTAGGAGTCTGTGAGTTTGTGCAGCTGGAGACTGAACTGAAAGGAGGCATTTTCCTTCTTGTGTGACTGAAATCTAAGATAACTATACTGCACTGACCTGCAGCTCTACACTATTGTACTTGACATGTAGATGTTCTGCAGTTTAAATTAACTTTAACTGTCTTACTTTCATTGTGAACAGCAGCAGCTCAATATAGTGAAACGAGGTGAACATAGTGAAATGGAAAGAACAAGTAGAAATAATTCATGAATATGTTCCTACTGCTTCTGGTATGTCTATTTACTTTATTTGTGGGGTAAGATAAGTGATTTTGTGTTATAGTTAACTGGGGATTTTCAGCACATGCATGAAAGCACAGATTATGTGTGAATTCATTATAAATCATTATGATATGAAGCTATTCAGTCCTAATTTTCCAACTTCACACTTCATGGATCTACATTTAAAAGCAAACAAACTTTATACATTTATTGGCACTTTATTTTTGCAATGGGAGTTTTCAATATTGAGAGTTCCTTGTCATTTCTATAATTCTGTTGTTCAACACCTACAGTGAACTGAAATAAAACAGTTTTATTGAAGTAGAAATGCTGCTCGTTGTATTAAAGATGTATGTTATAGAGCTGGTCATATAGAACTGAAGATGTTGAGTGATAGATTTCTGCCTCAGAGTAATGAGTGCATGATGAGAAATACTGAAGTCACAGACTCACCCATACGCAAATGTAATATATTCACATGTGAAGCACTGTTGAATATATTGAAATACATTTTGAAAATATATTTTAAAAATGCATAGAACATAAAGCTCATGTTGTGTGTGTGTGTTTACATAGGCTATATGTGAAATTATATTCATGCCTCATATGATGTATTTGACATGTTTTGTGCGTGCGCGTGTTGAACATTCGAGGTGCACGGAGAGGATGGAGTTACCATGGAAACGGGGCGGCAACTCAGCTGACAAGTAGCAAAACAAAACTCCGTCTCTCAGTGTTGTTTTTTACTACCTTCAGGTAAGTTTAGTCCCTAAAATTATAGAAATAATACATACAACTGTAACTGACACGCTTCTGTTGAATATTTACTTTACAGAAATGGTTCAGTGTCATTGGAAAAAGTCCGTTAGCATCACAACCATGAACTAACTATAGAGGCTAACTGTAAGAGGTAATCTAGCTATAGATTTGAGCTCTTATTTATGAAAGTTTGGGATTTTAATCATGTATTATGTGTAGATGAGTGGTTTTGATAGTTTTGTAAAGCTGGCAATTTGTCAATGGATGAATTGAAATAAGCTAATTATTTTAACCTAAAAGTATGCACTGTACGGTTAATCCACTTACATGTACTAAAATGGGCTGAAACTATTTCAAACACGTTTTTATCTTTCATTGTAGACAAATATTGATAAAAATTGTGATTTCAGGAGAGTCTGAAAAAAAAAACCTCTAATGGGAGCTGCTGACAGATATAGGAAACACAGGTGATCTGAGAAAGCTTATTATATAACTTCATATGCATTTTTCACAATATATTTCACCTATATCAGCATGCATCTTCAAAACCTATAAACGTAAATTCTCGTTTCTTAAGATTTTTTTGTATGTTCTGTACATTCTTTTTTTTCTCTTTTCTGCATTTCACCTCTGCTGTAGTTTATTTCTAATAAACCTGACATTGTATACTACATATTGATATTGTTGGCTATGTGACAGATTGTTTATGTTCCTATATTCTTCCATGCTGATGGCCATGCAGCAGAGTTGGAGCGGACCTCTTGTCAAAGAATTTGACTAGTAAGTAAAGCCTCACACATTCAAAGGTTTATCAGATATTCAAAAACTATATTAAATAAATATCAAATATTTTTTGAGTCCCATATGTCTTGCAAGGCCATCTCGTTTAACACTGCATTGAGGACACTACAACCTACAGAGGGGTACAACATAATTCAAAACGAGACACAGATGATAATAATAAAGTGCTTTGAAATGAAAATTAATAATGTACTGTGACTGTGCCTCACTTCAAAGTGTAACAGTCTGTAATGGACATCATCTACCATGCCAGATGGACAGTGAAGGTGGGAATTATAAGTATTTTTTTTTTGTCAGTTTGCCAATCTAACATTAAAAGGTTTATTTGCAAAAAACGATAAATGGCACTTTAAAAAAAATGTACTGAGTGCCATGCATTATTTTTCACATATAGCGTGATCTGAACCCTAAACACGTTTTCATAAAAAAGTCGGTATTGTCCACTTTCAAGGCATCGCAATTTCACCAGAAGCCGTTTGTTTGTGAACAGAAGCCGATAAGTCAATTTTAGCGAATCAGCGCGTTGTATTCAGGTCAGGTGACAAGGCTGCCAGTCAATATGAAAAGACGCACTAGCTGAGAGGAGTTTCGTCAAAGCTGACTAAAAGTGATTGAGAATGGATAATTTCAACTTGATGAACCTGTGATATCTTCTTCAGGGCGAAAAAGAAAAGCTGAAACTTTTTCACGAACCTTTCAAAAGCAGCGCATTACAATGGTGAGGGAAAAGCTGCTTCGTGTATTGCGTGTAATCACATCCATACAGTTTGATCACAACAACAACAACGTTTGTCAGGCGTCTACATTGTCAGCTGAGGAGATTACAAAGATAAAACGAGTGTTCTTTAAACTCTAAAACATGAAATGTGGAGTTATCTGCTTTTGCCAAAAAAACAGCTGTTGGAGTTATCTGCTTTTGCTATAAAACAAACTTTTAATATAATAAAAAAAAATACTTTTAATGAACTTTAATTCTGTAAGTTACCTGTATTTAAGTTATCATTACTTAGTCAAAACAAACCAATTGCAGTTTGATTGATATTACTTGGAATGCACAATAAAAAGAAAACATCATTTCTGAAAATAAATAAAAATTGAGTTTTTGCAAATGAACTCTTCAAATGTAACTATAGATTTATAATGTTTTGTATTGTAAAGTTATTAAGTTCCCCAGTTTTTAATTTTATAATTTCCTGTAAGTTAATTAGCACGAGAAACAGTCTGGGTTACAGTCTGAGGTAAAATTCTAAATTATATATATAAAGAAAGAAAAGTGTTTGTTCAAGTAGACTTTGTTGCTTGTGGAAACTTCACACAAGCCTGAAAGGTGCTTAAATCTTAAAATCTTATTTGCACTTTTGAAAACTGTTCACCAAAGACTAAATTTCAGTCCGGCAGAAGTTTCTGCACACTTCACCACAAAGGTCAAAATGAGCATTGTGAATGTAAAAGCTCCACGTTACGTTTATAACAATCATTGTTAATGTTTGAATTGTATTTCAGAGCTGTTCGTGAAGACAGATAATCAAGATATATTGTGACAACCTGGACAGAAGTCAGTTCCAGATCCACCCTCCACACCAGACGTCTCACTCACAAGGATTGCTGTCTACTAGCATATTATGTGTTCTCTTCACATAATAGACTTAGGTGCATGCAGATATTACTCAGAGACACGAAAACTTGAATATTGCAAAAATAGGGAATGTATCTTATATAAGTATGTAATGTTAATTGCTTATATGTATTTATATGCTTATATAATGCACACTGCCATACTCCAGCAGGGTGAACGCACTGACCAAACAAAACAAAATAAGCATTAAAAAAAAAGAGTTTTTGTGGCAGTGTGAAATTCATGTGAGATTCATTAGACTTGGTTTGCTATAATACATCTATTCATAAGTGCACCAGTGTGAATCATAATTACCCCACATTTGCTGTATATCCGTAAAGTGATATCTTTGTCATAGTATTCTTTCAGTGGTTAACTAACTCATTAAGACAGTCCCTTGCTGCCACCTACTGGCATAACAATATAACCTGCAATGAAAGAAGCCCAGGCATGATATCGTTATTGTTTTTTTTAATTTAGCATATTATTTCCAATTAATTATTGGAAGTGGGTTGGTTAAGGGCCTGATTAGCTGATGTATTACAATGCTTGATTCGGGTTCAATAGGGGAGCAGAAATTTGAGGTTGAGAAATGGTTAATGATGGCTGTTAAATATTGAATGCCTACTAAGACTTGCATATGTGTGCATAATGTTTTGACCCTGGATGCTTACAGAAGGATGATCTTTCATTTAAGTGCCAGAAACATCATGAACGTTCATAATTTTAGTTGGTTCATGCTGAACTGGTGTTGATAAATGTACTCTTTTATAAATTAAAAAAAGTCAATTTATATTGTCACTGTTTTTAAGTTACATTGTCTGGAGAGTTTTACAGTTTTTCAGTGTCCAAATTTTGTTTGTATTCTATTTATTGTGAAGGGGCAAATTATAATTTATATAAAATGAAAACATTTACATGTGTGGAGATTT
>NW_015660163.1:14018-27793 GCF_001515625.1 Sinocyclocheilus rhinocerous | reverse complement strand
AATGTTTTAAAATATATTTACATTTATAGAAATCTAATATATTTACATATACAGAAATGTAATATGTTAACAAATATTAGAAATTAATATATGGACATATTGCAAATGAATATATTTACATAGTCTGATATCTAAATGTATTTACATATAAAGGAAATAAATATATGTAAATATTTCAGATAAAAATATATTTACATATATGTGAAAAATATTTAAAAAGTATAAATAAAAAGTAAAATATTTAAATATATTTTCATATATATGTCAGAATATATTTACATATATTGTATAAAATATATTTTCTTCTATTTGAATTTAAGATATTTAAATATATGAAAATCTATTTATTATTAATATATTTCAATCTATGTGACTTCTGTATGGGCACTAACAAACACAATAAAAAATGAAAGAGTGATTTCACATGGTGTGACAACAATATCAGAATGAGCAGCTCTCCATGATTCACTGACAAAGACACACTTGATCATCTGTTTGATCACGACATGAAGAGCTTTAAATAAAATCAAAACAACTTCAGCACAGCATTAAAGTCTCAGAAGCTCAGAGTAACCAATGATACATCATAAGATTACACTCATACATGAAAATAACTAAAGAAAGATCAAACACTCACCTCAAACAATGTTTCTAGATATTTCTATTTCCTCCTCTGAACTGTTGTGTTGAACAGCAGCTCTGATATTTCTTTCACTTCTGTAAAACAACTGAAACCTGCTTCCTGTTTTTTTTTTTTAGGAAGAGACATGAGAATCAGAAGAATGACAGTCAGAAATCAACACACACACACACACACACACTGATCTGGTTCCTTATTTAGAAAGATTAATTCTCAGGAAACTGTACTGCTGTAGTTGCACAGATACTTCAGTGTAATTTCAACTACATATTAATGATGAAGCCGAAGCTGACAAATTCTGACAAATAATGGAAAAGATACACAGTAATTTCATGTGCTTGCTGGTGTGAATGAGGTGTTATAGATCATTTGGAGATTGTGTTAAACTCAGGACAGAAAGCACACAGATAATTACCTGACTTTCCAGCAGATTCATCACTTGCAATTCTACAGAGTAGACTGAAATGTTTTCCACATTATTTGTAAATGCTGGTGTGGACTACATTATTTCCTCTGTCTCGGTTCACATATATTTTGTTTCAATATTCTGTATAATTATGAAAGAAACAGGCTCGAATGTAGTTCCATGGACTCTCAACTTTAATTCCTGATTTCCCTGCAACCAATAACAACCCAGGTACCTCCCATATATGCATAATGAAGAAAGATTGAGGTCTCTGTAGAGCAAAAGTGGGAGTTTCTGACTTTGTGGGTGTTTTCAAACTGATGGGTGTTTCTAAATGATGCAATGAAAATGATCCCCCTTACCCAGGGCTCGAATTGAGGGGGGATGGCATACCCCTGGTTGAAAAAAACGACAAAAAGCATCCCCTCAGTAAAACCACCATCCCCCCTTACCATCCCCATTGGATTAATAATGTGTATTATGTAAGACTTATCATGCAAATGAAATGTTAAAATTATATACTTAAGATAATTCAGGATGCAAGTTTTCGTCATTTTTCGCACAAAATGGTTCAAGCGCAACTTTTGAATTTCTTTAAAAAGACAACAGAAAAGGTATGATTTTTCCTACATTAGAATTAAAAAACATTCCCCTGTCATAATGTTATTGTGCTGTATGTGTAACTGTCTGTGAGGGATTGAGAGATGATAGTAGAGCTGACATTATCGAGTCACCGACTTTGCAAAAACCAAACAAAAACACGTCTTGAGAGTCCAAAAGCATTCACTGCGCGATGAAGCCTGTTAGAATACAGGTAAAATAACCTTATAATTCAAGCAATTAAAGAAAAAATGTTTTTATATTCATTGCACAAGCAATGTACTTTTCTGAATATCAGTAGGCCTACATGGGCAAGCACAAATGTGCTATTAATTTTATACAACAGTGCATAGTAACACGGTGTTTAGTTCCTTGAATTAATCAGTTTTTGAACGAATCAAGTGAGCCAGTGATTCAACGGCCCATTCAGATGGACACTTTCCCTGCGTCCCAATGTGCATACTATCCAGCCTGTCTGCCCTAAATAGTATTGAAAATTACTAATATCACATAGAATTTAGGATGGATATTGTGCACATTGGGACACAGGCTTGTTACGTTTCTCATTGAATCAGACGTTTTGAACGAGTCGTTTGATTTGAATGATTCAATAGATAATTTAACTTTTTAAAAATTAGACAAATTTTGTAATCATTATGTAAAATTAGCTACAGGACCCACAATATATGATAGTATCATCACACTCTAATGTTGTTTATTGTTTTCTTTAAAAATACAAAATAAATTAAGTGCAATAATACTATTAGCACTATTATTATTATTTTATTTTTATAATTATATTTAATGTGTCAAATCTCCAGGGGCCTCATTTATCAACAGTGCGTACGCACAGATGTGTGTGTAAGAACAGTTTCACATCAAGTGTGGGATCTACCAACTTGTACTTGTACGTAGGAATGTGTGTAAATATAAGCACAACTCTGAGCATGCTTACGCAGAGACCCTAGTGGTAGAATGGTGATACTACAAAAAGAAAGCTATAAAAAACAGCTGGGAAGTCATTTGTCACGGCTGATCTCGCTTTGCTGGAAATTTGGCAAACCTTGTGCTGCGCAGAGAATGTGTTTTCAAAGACCGCGCTGATCTGTTTAGTGAGAGCACAGAATGGCTTCTCAGTCGGTACCGCTTTCTTTGCCATGATTTCGGTGAGGACACATACATTCACGTGATTTCTAAAGGGAGGTGGTGTCACCAAATATGGTTCAAATATGGTTCATTGGAAGCGTTTCTGAATGTGAATGACCATTAATGTGAACGAGCATAGTGCTTAAGAATATGTTGGATTTATCAACAATGATTACTTTCTGGTGTAAGAACCGTGTACATGTTTGATAAATACAGATTTTTTTGTGCTTACATTCTAAATTTAATTCTTAGGACAAAATATAGAAACTTTTCTCCGCACAGCTGATAAATGAGGGCCCGGGTGCTCACATGAGAACCAGACTGAAAACTTATGTGCACCTCTGATTATAACCAATCACACAGGTTGTGTTGAGCACATGTATGCAATGGCCAATCAGAGGCTTTTAGATTAGTCACTATTGATGAAGAAATCTGGATAAATGCTAGAATTGTGTTCAGTTCATGCACCCACTGAAATTATTCTGCACTCTCGCAAATACTCCTATCATAAACAAGAGTGCATATTCGATGTAAACAAGAAATTAATTTAGCGGTTTAGACAGCGAGATTCAGTGAGCTCTCGCTAGACTGAAATAATCAATTTTAGTGATGGGGAACGTTTGTTTGCTCATTTTCTGTATATGATTTAATCCCAGTTTGAATAACCATTCAAATAACCATAAAGCAGCAATGTGAAGAATGTCACGAATATACTAATACTAAGATGGCGCCACACACGGCCGCCTCAGTGCTTGGCTCTCCAGTGTTTGCACTGTTTTTGTTCGTTTTTCCTGTTTTTTGTTTCTCAAACATTCGGCAGAACACACCACAAAATCTTATACCGGATTTCGATTATTCGGACGTTTTGCTGAATGTTGTAGTTGGCAGAGCAGCGGCGCTGATCAAACGCTTCAGGACGCGCAGACGGGGGAAGAGAGCCGGCGTGCTCAGGCAGCGCGGATTTCGAACGCCGTTGCCTTGGTGTACAGATGTAACTGTGTTAAAGAAGATGTGCTGTCCCGATCTAGAAGCGCTCATCGTTAACTGCAAGCCGTTCTATTCGCCGTGGGAGTTTTGCTCGTTCATTCCCGTGAGTGTTTACATTAGATGGACTAATGAAGCAGAGCAGGATTTACAAGCTTGTTTTGACCTCACTGATTGGAGTGTTTTTGAAGCTGCTGCCACCGATCTGGACGAGCTCACAGAGACTGTAACATCTTATATCAGTTTCTGTGAAGACATGTGCATTCCTACCAGGACTCATCTAACTTACAACAATGACAAACCATGGTTCACTGTAAAACTCAGACAGCTCCGTCAGGCCAAAGAAGATGCTCGCAGGAATGGGGACAGATTATTTTATAAACAGGCCAAATACACACTGGAAAAGAATATCAGAGTGGCAAAGAGGAATTATACTGGAAAGCTAAGGAACCAATTCTTTTTCAGTGATCCTGCTTCAGTGTGGAAAGGTCTGAAAGACATCATCAATTACAAGACACCATCCCCCAGCACTGTGGAGAATCAACAACTGGTTGATCTGAACGAGTTTTATTGCAGGTTTGATAAAACACCATTCACACCTCCTGCACATATCATACCTGTACATACATAATTGTCTATATTATATATTGTTAATGCTTTTTTGTACATTGTCTATTTTTATATTATTCTTTTTATTATCTGTGTCCTGTCTTGGCACTGTCATTCTGTTGCACTGTGGAGCTTCTCTCACTAAAACAAATTCCTCGTATGTGTAAATATACCTGGCAATAAAGCTCATTCTGATTCTGATTCTGAATCTGTTTGTGGTGGATGCAGAAGATGCCCCATCCTCACACTTGAAAGCCACCAGGGTCATAATTTCACAGAATGTTCCATCACTTAACTGTACAACAGAATTGTTTCTCTTTTTAAGAGTCGTGTTATTACAGGAATGAAAAAGAACATCCCTCACTGAAAAAAAAAAGAAGATTTTTGATGCTGTTCACTTTATTTAAACAATTCCTTTTGATTTAACACCATTATATCAGGTTTCCCATTCAAACACGACTGCATCATGCTGAACAGACTTGAAACAACTTTTTTTGGCTTAACTCGATGTTTTCATGTCGAAAGAACGTTTCAATCAAATAACTCAAAAATTAATTTAATGTAGCCTATAGCTTACATCTATGGCTGACCACAAAATATTTAAAAGAAATGTGAACTTACTCCTTGGTTTCTAATTTCTTTTAAATAATGTTTTCGGAGAAAATATGTTTGTATAGAGCAGGGTTCCTCAAATCTTGCCCTGAAGGGCCAATGCGCTGCAGAGTTTAGCTCCAACCCTGATCAAACTCACCTACCTGTGATTTTCTAATGATCCTGAAGACACTGATTAGCATGCTCAGGTGTGTTTGATTAGGGTTAGAGCTAAACTCTGCAGGAAAGTGGATCTCGTGGGCCAGATTTGAGGATCCCTGCTACAATGCGCTGCAGAGTTTAGCTCCAACCCTGATCAAACTCACCTACCTGTGATTTTCTAATGATCCTGAAGACACTGGCATGCATGCTCAGGTGTGTTTGATTAGGGTTAGAGCTAAACTCTGCAGGAAAGTGGATCTCGTGGGCCAGATTTGAGGATCCCTGGTATAGAGTATAGGGCTATAGGTTATTATAACTAATTAAAAGCTAATCAAATAAATACATAAACAATAGTAAATCACTGAAAAAAATTATTCATTGAATTTACAATTTTTTTTAAAGGTAAGTGGTTGCAATCCATTTATTTTAGCTACATTTAAATAAAAAAAATTTAGTTGACTAACTTTAAACCTTTTTTTTATTTAAATGTAGCTAAAATAAATTGTTTGCAACCACTTACCTTAAAAAATTAGTATCATTTTTTTGTTCAGTGTACATAAATCTTTCCTCAGTCGGACACAGACAAACAAGTCCGGTGATTTTTGTCTTTTAAACCAGAAAGACGTCTGACAGTGTCAGGGCTCTGCCCTTGGAGCTTTGTCTATGTTGTCTTTGTTTAATGTTTCTTTGTTTGTCTTGTGTTTTCACACATTGTTTTGTCTTTGTTTATGCTTGCCATGTGTTCCTGTGGTCCCACCTCCTTGTTTCCCTTGGTCACGCCCACTTGTTTAGGCCTTGTCTTGTCCTCGTTTCTGTAATTGGGCTCACCTGTCCCTCGTGTACTTTCCTCCCTTTATATTGTGCTGTTTTTGCTCTTGTGGTTGCTGGTTTGTCTTGTGCCATAGAGACAGTTACTGGCTTGCTGCTCTATATTCCAGTCTTGCCTTGTTATTGTGTATCCTTGTTGTAGTTTTTGCTCTTGATATTGCTATCTTCTGATTTGTTCTTTAGTATCTTGCTTACATTTACTTGTAATATCATATATAGTTGTTCATCAATCTTGTTTCTACTCCTGAGCTGTTTAGATTTTATACTTTAGTTGTTGTTTTTTTTTTTTTTAGTCTAAACCTAGATATTTCCATTATGTTTTTGTTTAGTTTTGCTTTACTTTCTATTTTATTTTCCCCCCCTTTTGTACATAATGTTGTTTCTCTGTGTGTTGCGCTGAGTAGTGGTCTTGAGTGGTGTTTTGTGTGTTTGTGCAGTGTGTTCCTTCCAGTCCTGCTCTACCAGCCTGAGACTCCCTGCCTGTTGGTTCCCCAAGGCGGCCCGCCAACCAAGCCTTGTGCTGAGAACCGAATCTCTGATGCTGCCTGCTTTGAGCCCCTTCAGTCTGCTTGCATGCTCTGCTGTTCTCTGCTTTGGTTTTCTCCCCATCCTTCATCCCGATTTGACCAACGACTGCGACTGTACCCCAGACTGTCTACCTCTCAAGGCATTGATCTTTCCCTGCTGGTTGGAGCTGTCCCAAGATTGTCCACCCCTGTGCTGTGAACTTGTCTTCAATAAATCTTGTTTCACTCACTCTGCATTTGGGTCCCTTCCTGTTGATTGTAACAGACAGATCTAACCGACACTCGCGCCACAGAAACTAAAGCAACAGGTAAGACAAACTCACCCATTCACTATATTACAATAACTTTTAACTTTGTGTTAATTGTTATTTATGATCCGTTTCGTCAGTTTTATCTAGCATATCCATGTGATGCTAATTAAGTTTACTAATGCAGCCGAAGCCCCGGTAAACAAAGCGGCTCAAGGAGCATTTATGATAGCTGTTTTGCTAACGTTAATACATCGGCTCGAGGAGCATTTATGATGGCTGTTTTGCTAACGTTATTTACCATTTCAGACTGATATTTGCTCCTCACGCTTTTTTTATTTGAAACTCATACTTGGGTATGTTTTTGAAATCAATGTTTTCAGAGCAAAGGAAGCGTGGAGTGCGGGATGTCAAAGGCAACAAGATGGCTGCAATACTACGAGCCTAAAGTGAAGTAAAGTAGAATTCACATTGATTTAATTGATGGGTTTTAGTGTTATGTGAGATTTAAACCATCACTTTCTGAAAAGTTTAAGTATATTTCTTCATTTTTGGATGAATTGCTAGTTTTGCAAATGTAGCAGCACAAATGTGTCTTCTGAAGCAGTACAATATTTTGGAATGAAATTTAAATCTAAACCTTTATCAACTCATGCATACACAGCCCAGACAAATACTGGTTCTTTCACACCACGTGAATGACATCATGATATCCAAGGATCAGTGATGTTTGATGTAATGTAGTGTGCCACCATTTTTGATTCAGACTGTATTGGCAGAATGAATAACATATTCAATTTCCGTTTGTCTTTGATTCAGAGTCATTATGCTTCAGAAGAATACAACTTGGGTCTTTTTAAAGTTATAGTAGGCTTTCTTTGTAACCCACACGTTTAACCATCATGTCTTAATCATTTATTGTGTATGTATTTTTAATAACTATTGAATAGCTTAAAGGGTAGTATTCATGTTTGGTATGTTTGAGAATTCATGCTTGAAACGTTTCTTCCAATCTTTGTCAAAGCCCAGTTTAAATACTCAGGACACCATCTTTCTCTCTCTTCCTTCTCTTCTCTTCCTTCTTGCCTTTTTGAGCCGTGTTTCCTTTTTAATCATGCTTCTTTAGCTTTTGACTGTGCTCTGGCTTACATGCCATCTCCTCCAAAACCATGAGGAGAAACGCCACCTAGTCTCATCAAACTTTACATCTATTTACTTTAGTTTATTTTATTTTCCGTTGAGAGTTTCGTGTTTCGAGTTAAGTTTGCCTAACGCCGCATCTCCGAAAGAGTGCCGTCTAAAACTTCAACTGCAGACCACAGCTCCGCGTCGCCAGCCAACGCCCAATCACTGGCTTCCCAAGACTGAACTTCCAGCCAATCGGAAAAGCGGGAAACCCCTTTCGGCAACCAGACAAGGAAGGGAACCCCACACACAGGAACGCAAGTACCTCCAGATCCTAGCTGAACTGGTGCATTTAATATAAATTTTAACCTAATTGAGGAACTCAATGCGCGGGTTAATTAAGTGATTGATGGTGGTTCAGATCTATGTAATTGCTGTAAACTTGGGATTTCACATTTTCATTCTCTTTAACACAAAATTTGGATATAAATATCCATTGCAGAATTGATGTCATACGGCTCGTTCACTGAATCGCTGGCCGTCTCAGTGATCAGCCGTAAAACAGTGATTCTGTCCAAATTCCCTTACATATTATTGGTGGAGTTCCCTTTAAAATCTTAAATGATTCCCTTTGAGCTAAATTGGACCTGTTTCCCTTACATTTAATATGGATTACAAAAAATGTCTTGTTATATTTGCACTTATCTTAAAGTTGCTTTGGGTTTGTATAAAGGTGTTGATTTATTATTTATTTATCTGGTTGTTTCATTTAATAAAAAAATAAATTCAAGCTCAAGAACATTCAGCTGATACACCCCTGAAAGTTTTTCCCCATTAAATCCAGTTGACGGACAGCTCTGGAAGACATGTTGTGAAAATTACAGCGTTTTTAAAGTACAAGGTTTTAAATGGGCACACACCCTACTGAATAAACACTACTCGGACTTTTTTTATTTTTTTTTATGCATTTAGAAAAAGGAGCCTGAGCAGGTGCAGAAGGCAGCATTCCCCATCATTGCTGTTGAGGAGGAAGAGGAAATGTCACAAGGGAACCCACTGGATGTTTTGATTGTCTTTTGAAGATGAAGAGGTGATGTCAACCAAGTCTAGGGTCAGTGCACTGCTGCGGTTTTTGCACTTTATGCCCTCATTTAGAGTACACTAACTTCTCAACGCAGCTTTATAGAAAATGCATGTCTAAATTACAATTTAGCCTGACTTGTACTATAAATACTATTCTTTTCAACTTGAATAGTGTTGTATCATGTGATGCTATATGGGTGTACTCACTTCTGTTGTATACTGTATGTTTGACTAATACACTGGAAGCAATATTGACGTGACCTACTCCTCACCGCTAATCATGATGTTCCTTCTATTTAGTACGGGTTTAATACAGGAGATTTACAGTCTGATGTAGTAAAAAGAAAGTTGTACGAAGTATGCCCTCTGACCTTACCTCTTTTACTTTCTTAACAAATGCTATTCTTGTGGAGTTTCCACAAGTACATCTGATGTGTGAGCGGCCATCAGGCGCAAGTGTAACAGCGATTCTTTATAGAATTTAAATATTTTTTTGGACATGTATAGTTTTTGTTTTGTGTTATTGTATTTTACGTTCGGAATAAAGTCTAAAAAAAAGTAAAGTTTGTGTTGCTAATTGTTTCTTTCCGCTGTAGCGTCTGGACCAATCAGACACACCGTTTTTCATTTGATTTAACAAAATTATTCATTAGATTAACAAATCGTCATAGTCCCCTCACCAAATAAACTGGATGTCTGCCATTACCACGTTACCATGGCAACCCTGACACCAGATATATTTACGACCTAATGGAATTTAGGTGGAGAAAATCACTGCCTTTTCCATAAGGAAAATCCCCAAGGCACAGTAGGAACTAGGCTTTTCTACTGATTAATTCATAGGAAAACTTTTATTTGAATGAACACGCATAGCCTTCAGGTCATTGTGTATATTATTGCTGTCTTGTATATTATCTGTTGTATTAGACTATTTTATGCATGCTTATGATAGAACCACTCATTCATGTAACCTTACATATAACGTGTTTGGTCTCTATTACTTCGTATTTGGATGATCTAATTGAGAGTCTATATTGTATGTTTACACCTACGCAACATATTAGTGTTCTAAGAATTGTGTGTGTGTGTGTGCGTGTGTATGTGTATATAAGACTAGTTTAAGTGTTTATGTAGTATGTTAGACTAGTTTAAGTGTTTATGTAGTTAATAAAGTCTTACTTGTATCACACTTGACGTTGGTCATTGTTTGCTCATAACTGCAGATTTATGCTACAGGCTCTGTGTAGAGTTGTACAGTAAGAAAGTTATTTCCTTTAACCAGGAAATTAACGTTCTTAGAATTGACAGACAGTTGACCCTGAGAGGTCAGCTAAATATCTACAGCGGATCTAAATATTTATAATTAATTATAACTAGTTATGATTAATTATTCATATTTCCCCATGAGCTGATTCGCTACACAGCGTTCTTATTTAAAAACGTGGTTAGTGCATTTTATGTTTTGCAATGCTAAAACAATTTGCAGTTTGAATCGTTAATATTGTGTCTCTGTCATTGAAGTTATGTATTTATTGTAATGACCTTAAAGTGGCTTCAGCATTGGGGAAAAATTAGCATATTTTTACTCCAATAATACATTTATAGTATATTGCTTGGGTTTCAAAGACACTCATAATTAATTTGTAATGTACTCGTAATACAAAAGAAGTACACTTTAATATCACTAATCAAGCATGTAAATAGGCATATACTTAAAGTGTACTTGAAGTTGTTCCAATTTAGCATAGAAAAGTACACTAAATGCACTTAAAGTTATACTTTAGTATAATTTAATTACAACTAAAATACACTTAGTACAAAAATAGTTGTTCCAAAATAGCACACTTCAAGTTAAATAATCATTAACACACTTGAAGTATACTGACAATTAGTCTGGCTGCAAGTATACTTGGGATACTTTTTTTTTTTCACTAGGGTAATGTTTCAAGACAGTCGGATAGATAAATTAAAGGGGGTATTTCACCTAAAGTAAATTCTGCCATACTCTCTCTCATGTTCTTCCAAACCTTTATGATTTTCTTTCTTCCATGAAACAAAAAAGGACATGTTTTGTCCATTGTAATGAAAGGCAATGGAAAACAAATCAAGCTCTATTTTGATCACCATTGACGCTCATTATATATGGACAATAACTTTCTTTTTTCCATGTTACAAAAGAAATTGTGAAAAGTCATACAGGTTTGGAACAACATACTGTATGTGGCATGCATTCACCAGTCTCTCCAGTCTCACACACACACACTCTCACTCACTCACGCGCACACACACTCACTCGCACTCACTCACACACACACACACACACACTCACTCACACAGCACATCACTCTCTCTCACCACCTTTCTGATGACCATCAACTGCCACTCATCAATCAGCCCTGCATTAAAGCATTAATGTTGAGTTTTGTTATTGTTGTGAGCTGTACTCTATTCACACATTGGATTATTTTATATATTATAATAAGGTATTACTGTTTATTGCTGATTTTAAAGCTTACTGAACTTTAAATGATTTGAATATCTACAGTTCTACATATAAATACACAACATAAGATTGGCCCCTCTGTATTAATTGGGGCCCCTCTTGTGCCCCCCAGTTGAAAAAAATCCTAGAATCGCCCCTGTGTCCATATTATAATATAGTGTATATTGATTTATTCATCAGTCTATTGTGTTTTAAATGACTGCTTTAATGCTGTTTACTGACTGTATTGTGCAGAGAATATTTAGAGATACATTGTCATTTATTTCATTCATTTGTTTTACAGACCAGGACTAAAGCACTTGTCAGTTGATGCCATTGACTGCCTGGCAATCAAAATAATGGAAGTTCAAAGAAGATAAACTTCCTCCAGTGCTTCATTCTCTAATTGGCTAAACCAGTGAAATTCAGTCAATGTTGGAGGTGCTTCCTCACACTTGTCCTGCAACCTCTCTTATCCAGTGTGTTTGCTGAGATGTTGATCTCTTCATTCTCTGTTATATGAAATAGAAACTCATTTCTTTCTTTGATCTGAGAAGAATCTAATAGATGTAAGAGTCTTATTCTGTGTCTGTTTCATTAGATGTACTGAAACAAGCTCTCAATAGCTTCTTGTTTTGAGTATTTTCTCTGTATGCCGGAAATTCTTGGAAGTGCTTGAATTTAATACACAATAGGTTCAAAGACTGGAAAGTACACTTAAATCAGCGGCTGGTCTATCAAATAGCACACGGCTCTCATGCTGACATGAGCTGGTACTTCAGACAAGTGCAGGCCTTTGCTTTGCTTCAGCTGTTTTAATTTAAAATGGGCCTCGCAACAGAAGAGACCACCGCTTCCTCTCAAAAAAGAGCCCCACTCCCGCCATCACGCCATGCACACATTATTTCTGAAATTAAACAGAGGCTTGGGGCAAAAATGCCACCAAAATGAATGAAAAAATTAGCCCCAAATTCTAGCTATGGGGCAAAAAAATGCCCCTGCCGAACATTAACACGATTGCAAATGTGATACTGGTTTTACACAACAGTTAAACAAAAAAGAAGCTAATATTAGGTGACTGACATTTTAGACTCAGAATATTGTCTTTTGTTTCGCCATCAAAATTATTTCCAAACAAAGGCTGATTATGTTTGTTTAGGAATCTTCTCCAAATCATCTTGAATCATCTTCAGTGTTTCTTGTTTCTCGTGAGTAAAATCAGCAGGAACACATGAGAAGATCATGCCATGGAATGGATTTTTCTGTCTTCTCCTCATAATAGTTCAGCTAATTATTATTATTTTTACCCTATTAATATAATCTGTATTTCTCTGTTAATTTATTAACCCTAACTTGCAAACACAGCATGCATGAAATATGATTTTTATACCACCCAATATTAAAAGCTTCTGTATCATCTGTCTGTATGTTTCAAATGTAAGTCATAACCAAATGTCTTATTTCTAATTGTGTGTGATAAGTTGTAAATGATGAAAGCTTAAATACATCCTTTAAAATCTACACAACATCCTCTGGCAGTGACGTTTTATCTCTGAGATCATGTTTTTATATGAATGATTACATGTGAATGATACGTGATTGTTGATATATTTCAAAAATACCTATAAAGTAATAATAAATAAAATGGATGGAAAACTCATCTTTGTGGGTACTTTGAGTGTCTTGTTCATCATATGTGAGCCTATTTTCATATAAAAGCAACAGAATGTAAATGCCATTCAGTTTATTAGTAAGAGCTCATGAGCGTGAATCACGTTACATCTGCCTGTGGTCTTGTGTCTGATGCACTGATTTGAGATGATGGTGCTGTGACTGTGTACAATTATATATTCCCCAAATGCAGTCTTGTGCAATGAAAGGGGTATTTTTTCTGAACACTATACGTTTAACTGTTTAATTGATTATAGGGCTACTCAGTATTTTCCTTTCTTTATATTTAGCTATGTTAAATGAGCAGAAATAATGGTAAGTATGTTGTATTAAATGTAGCCTGTACTTTTTTAAATGCAGACACAGGTGTTGTTAACATTAAAGTTTCAAGAAAAAATTTACTTCCAAAAAATGCAGCTCATGTATTTCTTATTTCCCAATAAATGCTTTATATGATCAGTGAATCAAACCATTAAGTAACATTGTAAATGATAGCATCACTGTACTGTGGTAATGTGACAATAGACTAAACCCACTGTTACTGATTTACTACGGTCACTTTATCTGCTGAGAAACAGATGCCATTTTAATTTGTGTTTTTTTCAGTGTAATTTCTTACACTTGGACATAATAGAGAGAAAACATCCCTGTTGTCAAACATGCTTCATTGATT
>NW_015660163.1:0-4203 GCF_001515625.1 Sinocyclocheilus rhinocerous | reverse complement strand
TCTTGTGCTTAATCAGATCTGAGGTAACTATAACTCACTACTTGATTTTTCATTTGATACCTTTTTACTCTTACTGACTTGATTCTGGTTTTTCACAGTTTTGTGTCAAACAGCATTAGGCTGAGCTCTGGCATGAGTCTGGCCAACCAAAAGAAATAAACAGCAAAAAAGTCTTGGCTTGAGTTTGGTCTGCTAGAAAAATAAAAGAGTTAAAGAGTTAAAACAATACAAAACAGTAAAACAGCCTTGGGTAAGAAGTGTGTCTAGAGGTGTTGAGCTCATGTTTAGTTTATACACCATTATAAAGTTAACTCTGTAAAAATACATTTTAAAAACAAAAATATCTTTATATTTATATATGAAAAAAAACTTGAGGACCCGTTAAGATATTCATTCAAATAGAAAACACCTTTATGAAAAGCAATTTACAAACGGGGAAAGAAGTCTTGAGATGTATAATGAATACATTGTTATAAAATATATTAATTTATTTTATATTAGGTATTTTTCATATTTTAATCTTAAGGATAACAAATTAAATTGAAATGTTGTATTTGACTTAAAAACACAATTATTTTATTGTGTGTGTGTTGTTGCATCCCAATTCGCCTACTTTCACTACGCCCTAAATGTATTCTTTTTTTTTTGTGAAGAAAAAGTGCACACTTTTGAGTGTGTAGTAGAAGAGTAGGCAAGCTTTGGGACAAACTATCACATCATACATTTGGGTCTTTAACGGACCGCTTTGCGGCGTGTATTTGGAGTTTCAGCGCGAGAGCGCCCTCTGGTCTTCGAATGGAGATTTACTGCTGATCACAGAACCGTGCTTCACTGAAAGATACGCATGAAAACGCAGCTTCTGCCTAATCGCAATTTATCGCCTTTGCGATTTAATTTCGATTAATCGTCCAGTGGGTGACGCGGGCTGAGCATTTGGCTGAAAACAGCTTATGGTAGGTATAAAAATGACTACCTCCGAATGAGAGACTGAGCTCCGCTATGATGGAGAGGTAGTCATTTAGTTCCCTGCGTCTCTTAGGAAATGAAGCGCAAATAACTTCCGTGTATCTACCGAAGGCTATGCAGAATTCTGCCAGTGTGAGAACACGTTTTGATGGAGGTATGGAATTTTTTAGATTGATGGTTAAAGGGCCAAAGTCAAAAGAGCGCTGGGATTCATTGATGGGTACTGAAGTTAGCAGAGAAGGAAGATCAATATCTGCACCTGATAGAATTAGGGAACGGAGGTGGGTTGAGACTGGAGGTGGTTCCATAGCGACTGCGTTGGGAGGAGCTGGAAGATGAACTGCTGTGGCGAGAGAATGACGGTAGGTATAAATATGACTACCTCCGAAGCCTCCTAGCCTCGCGCTAGGATCCGCTCTCTGAGGAGGGGGTGAAAAAAAAGGTTACCGTCTGTGAAGATGTTGCGCATGGGTTATCAAGGAAAGAATTGAAAGGAGGTAGAGAAAAAGGAGGTACGGAAGAGTAAGATGGGATAAATAGGTCTTGCCTGGGGAGTGGAGTAACCTGCATATGGGAATTCGTGAGCGCTGACGGAACTGAGGAACGTTTTTTTGCGGCTGCTGTTGCTGGCCGGGCGGAAAGGCTGGCGGACGAGGAAGTGTGAGCGGCTCTAGTTTTTTCCCCTCTGATCTTTGCCGCAGCCTCCGGATTAGCGCGCTGAGGATGATTGCGTTCAGAACGCCGAGCCGGGAGAGAAACAGGAATGGTTGAGGACTGGGTCTTCTTTTTTGGAGAAGTTGAGGAGTTTGTTGGGATGCTGGAGCTGTTATTGGAGTTAATGAGTATATCGTAGAGTTGAGCTTTTGATGATCTGCGGGAGAAATGAAGTCCGGAGTTTGAGAGGGCTTGACGTAGGCTGTTGACGGACCATTTTTGAATGGGTGGAATCGGAGGAATGGTGGCAGCGGAATGAAGAGATGGACGAGGCGCAGTTACCGCTGGTGATCTTGAAGGTGGAGGGGAGAGTAGTCTTCTGGTGTGTGGTTTGTATGAGCGCTGGATCTTTCGACCGGAACGCTCGGAGGGAGTCTCTTTGTTTGGATCCGTGTGATCCAGTGATTTGCGCGTTGCCACTGTTGGTGTCTCGGGACAGGAGAAAAGTTCGTCATCTGACAGAAAAAGCTGGAGGTCCGGTGAGCCTGACATAATTTGTGCGACACAACCGGACACAGAATAAGACTCTTACATCTATTAGATTCTTCTCAGATCAAAGAAAGAAATGAGTTTCTATTTCATATAACAGAGAATGAAGAGATCAACATCTCAGCAAACATACTGGATAAGAGAGGTTGCAGGACACATGTGAGGAAGCACCTCCAACATTTACTGAATTTCACTATTACTATATGTCAGCAATTATTGACAGTGAATCTGGATAAGAAATTGTATCGCTCTAAGTGTAACCTTTCATTAGAGCACAAAATTATGACTGTACATTAAAGCATTCAAGAATTGCTGCATTTTATGTGTCGTTGGTTACAAAGGGTCATTTGGAATCTCCAAGTGGCCTTTTTTGGGAAGCCCCTAGACATAAACTTAGATAAACATGTGTAAAACACTCATTTTCTAAGGTATTATCAAATTTGAAATTTGGCTTGTTAAGGCTTCATTCTGTGATCCCATTGTATTTTCCAGCTAATCGCTCCCAGCTATAGTCATCTGCAGTGAGCAGATTTGTAAGCCTCTGGGCTGGACTTGGGAACAGGAGCCCTCTCTGGGCTTAGCTTGGGAACAGGGTCTCTCTCAGGGCTTGACTTGGGAACAGGAGTGACAGAGGGCTCTGACAAAGGAGGGAGGAGAGGGGGCAGGTCGGTCCACAAGTCTTTAAGGTCTCCCTCCGCTTTCCATTCACCCAGATCCATAAATAGCTCACCCTCAGTCATGGTGCAGTGGGCGGATCTCCTCTCCGCGATCTCACTGACCACGGCTTTCTCCCTCGTGGCGGGCGTGGTAGCCGGCTCTCGCACCTGGTCTGACGTTACAAACAGCTCCGGCTCCGCGGCAATCCTCCACTCTGTAGCCCCTTGCAGCGATGGCTCGTCGGTCGTAACGGGCTCGGGCTCTCTGTCAACGGTGGGCTCTGGGCTTGCGCTCCGCACAGCGGGGAGATGGTGGGCTGGGCACTGGGTCTGGCTGTGTTCTGGATCAGAGGTAGACACTCTCCAGGCACCGGATGATTGCTTCCCTCCAGCACAGTCCGGTGGTGTCTGGGAGGTTGACGAGGCGGTAGTAGTTGACCCCGATCCAGAACAGGGAGTTCAGCGCAGCGTCGTCGAACGTCATTAAAACGGCGAGCTGGCTGAACTCCACAGCATACTCCAAGAGGGAAAGGTCCTTGCAGGCGAGGGATGTAAACTTTGCTGCTAGGGAATCCATGGGGAACACGGGGGAAAACAGAAAACAATCGCTGTAAAAAACACGGAAAACAAACGGAGGGGAAAACGCAAATAAACTATATAAAGGTCCAGTGTTCTGTCACGGTTGCCTACTGTGAGGAGCGAGGAACAAGGAGACGTAGGGGAATTCACAAAAACAGTTTTTAATAATCAACAGGACAAGGAACACACACGTAGCAATGGGGATTGACGTTAGACACTGGACACTAGACATGGGAACACACAGGGCTTAAGTACTTAACTAAATGAGGGGATGACGAGACACACCTGGACTCAATGAAACACAATTGGAATAGGAAGGAAACCAAATATGGGCATGTAACACACAAGGGAAAACTAGGTCATGGGCAGCAAAACACAACACAGACAGTCCATCTTCCTGACAAATACAGCAACAAGGAGGTCATGGGGAAAATCAGCCTTAAATACCCTTGA
The DNA here is from genome assembly GCF_001515625.1 of Sinocyclocheilus rhinocerous. Lineage (NCBI taxonomy): Eukaryota > Metazoa > Chordata > Actinopteri > Cypriniformes > Cyprinidae > Sinocyclocheilus > Sinocyclocheilus rhinocerous. The sequence goes on along the minus strand of NW_015660163.1, from coordinate 346 downwards.
ATAAAAACAAAACACTTCACACCAGAACTTACACATTTTTGGACAGAACTAAAATAAATGACCCAAGGTTCCCTCGTTGGACTTACATTTAATACATAAAGGTGACACAGAGGGGTATATAGAATGAAACCTGGTACGAGAATAATGCAATCTGTGCACAACTTTATATTGAATGAGCTGAAAGTTAGAGCTGATGGAACACAATCTAATGCCTTGAAGAGCCTCAGTCCAAGTGTCTTCTGAAATATCTATATCTAGGTCTTTCTCCCAGGACATCTTCAGATGTTGTGTAGGAGGAACCCTTGTGTAACGAATCAGCTCATGGGAAATATGAATAATTAATCAT
>NW_015660162.1:317-594 GCF_001515625.1 Sinocyclocheilus rhinocerous | reverse complement strand
AGTGGATCTTGAGTGTGTTACAGGTGGTTTCCAAGATATTTCCCATTTTATAATATTTTTCATTTAATACAATATTTAAGTGAAGCTTTGTACCATTCTGATGAAGTAAAAGTGTTGAAGATTTCAAAATGCAATTTCTCAGTATAAAGTGACTGAACAATACCAGAAAGCAGGGCCGTCATGTACGTAGGGGCACGAGTGAATGGGGGGGGGATGGGTGGATATCTCGATTCTCAAATATGTGTAAGTAAATGCATTTTGCACCTTTATAGATTAT
>NW_015660162.1:0-258 GCF_001515625.1 Sinocyclocheilus rhinocerous | reverse complement strand
ATATTATTAGTGTAATCGACTAACTAAACATAAAATCCGTCTTTTTAATTAAGTAGGCCTACCAGATATGGGTGTCATGCCATAAAATATTTTAATACGATTGACATTGTATTTAACGTGAATTTAATAACACTTTCTACAGAAAGAGACCAAAGAACATTTACATTATCAAAGAACATTATCATTGACTTCTAGCCAGAGTTCAAGCACTCTCAAAAACTCCCGTTATAATCACTGAAGTTGTTTACACAGTGAAAT
>NW_015660161.1:0-484 GCF_001515625.1 Sinocyclocheilus rhinocerous | reverse complement strand
GCCGCCATCTGCTCTGACTGAGCTAAAATCAACCAATCGTCGATGTAATTCAGTATGCGGATGCCCTGGAGTCGCAGCGGAGCCAGCGCCGCATCCACACACTTCGTGAAAGTGCGGGGTGAGAGTGATAGACCGAACGGAAGAACTCGATATTGGTATGCCTCGCCCCCGAAAGCAAACCTCAGGAACTTCCTGTGTTGAGGAAGAATGGATACATGGAAGTATGCGTCCTTGAGATCTATCGTGACAAACCAGTCCTCGGACTTGATTTGAGACACAATCTGTTTGATCGTAAGCATCTTGAACCGAAATCGTTTGATAGCGCGGTTCAGTAGACGCAGATCTATGATCGGACACAACCCCCCATCCTTCTTCGGAACGATGAAGTAACGGCTGTAGAACCCTGATTCTCTCGAGAGAGCAGGAACACGTTCTATGACCTCCTTCCTCAAAAGAGTTTCTACTTCTTGTTCCAATACCAGAG
>NW_015660160.1:1121-1851 GCF_001515625.1 Sinocyclocheilus rhinocerous | reverse complement strand
AACGAATGTGTTTAGCGCCACCCGCTGGACTGGAGTGAGAAGCGATGAGCGTGAGGATTGGTAGAGAAAAATTAGAGAAGTCAATATTTCAGTGAAAATCACACAAGGTTTCCTAATGGTTATATTTTAGGTTACCTTTTTTGCAACCATTAACGTTGCCATAACATCATCTCACGTTATTCTGAGTGTTTGCTTTTAGAACACATTATTTGAGTCAGGATATATGGGTGTTTCTATAATTGGAGATACATTTGGCATTTCATAAAGTTAAGAGAAAAAAAACTGTTCACTAACAGAAATTCTTTCCAGTATCTTATTGAAAACATATTCAATTTGAATAATTCAGTGCTTGCCAAACACAAGTTACTTCCTTTTTTTTTTACTTTTAATTAAAAAAAAAGAAAAAAAGACAGATGTATTTATGGTATTGTTTGTTAACTCTGTTATATACAAATTAGGCAATGTGTAGAAATAACAATAAATCATAAAAGGTAAAATATACTTGTATCATTAGACAAACAGTCCTTAAAATTTCAACATTTAAAATCTGAAATAATTTTTCACGTATACATACCTTAAAAATAAAAAAAAATACCTATGTCTTCACAGAATTGTCCACTTGGAGCAAATATTTTTCATCTGAAAATGTATTATATACGATATCCAGTAAAAAAAAAAAGTTTAAATATTATAAGGGTGCATCATATCTCAATAATGTTTATGAGATTTT
>NW_015660160.1:180-1101 GCF_001515625.1 Sinocyclocheilus rhinocerous | reverse complement strand
AGAGAAATGTTGTTGAAATATTATAAGGGTGCATCATATCTCAATAATGTTTATGAGATTTTAAACAACAACTGTATAGTTTTTTGTGTGAAAATAGTTCATTCAAAGATACCCTTTAAGTAACAGAATTGTAAAGTAACAGAACTGACAGAATTATCCGGTGGACTGTCAATTCTGTTACACTATTGTCAGCATTGTTACTCTACCTTGGTAACAGAGTTTGACAGTAACAGAATTGACCATTTTATTTTATTTTTGCCAAAAACTTCACTTACTAGCATAAATGCTAAGAGCACATGGCACTAATGAAATCATGATTACATTACCTTTAAATAACCTAATTTGTGATCAGTAATACATTTTGTTTTCCTTTTGATATTGTGGTTACAGCGTTGACGTTCTTCAAAATAACTCTTGGTATAAGAACTTTTTAGATTCAAATATTTTCTCAGAGAGAGCACACAGACTTTTCAGTGCTTCAGATCTTAACAGTGATGGAAAGTGACATAATTTCCTGTATCTTACATAGTTGTGGGAGATAATTCCACCAATTTAAAGGCAAAGTATGGTACGGTAACAGAGTTGATGCAAGATATATGGACACACATTTTTATAAGAAAAAATATGATCCAGATATGATCAATTATATGATCAATTATGAAATAGTGTTCTGAAGATGTCTATCCAAAAACATTTTAATCTGGGGCATCCCCAAAACATATGACTGGGGTCTGCTGGTTCCAAACCACATCTGGGGCAAGATGAATCTGACCCCGGATACAACTCTCCCACCACCTCTACTCCGTGTGTTTCTCTGCACAGGTCCGGTGCACCCAGGACGCGATCTTCCCAGATGTCCTTCACTCCGGCGCCGGGACACCACGGACCCTGGGTGCACCCGCAGCGGAAGACGCGAGCCAG
>NW_015660160.1:0-139 GCF_001515625.1 Sinocyclocheilus rhinocerous | reverse complement strand
GGCGACGACCTCTCCCCCTCCGCCGCCTCCGGTCTTCGAGATCTCCACCCGGAACTGCTTCGCTCCCCTCCACGAGTCGGAACGCGACGCTGTTATCGTCGGAGACTCCATCGTCCGGCACGTCCGTGCTACTTTAGCT
>NW_015660159.1:0-1364 GCF_001515625.1 Sinocyclocheilus rhinocerous | reverse complement strand
ATCTGTTTGTCAATATTTTATAAATGTATCTACACCAACACACCAGATTCACATTACTGACCCATTCTTTGTGACACAGCATCAGTTTACAGACCAGCTGGAGCTTTACACTGATTCATGTTTAGATTAACCAAATTCAGACCTGAGTATCTGCAGTGTCTGTGAATTTCTCAGCAGACTGGAGATTTCTGTCACTCCAGAGTCTGCTATTTGATTCCTGCTCAGATCCAGCTCTCTGAGGTTTGAAGGGTTTGAATTTAGAGCTGCAGCCAGAACATGACAAGCTCCTTCTGTGATACAGTTGTTCTTCAGACTGCATAAAGAGAAAACACTTCAGTTTTAATCTGAATATTTACCAGTATGTTTCAGCTGACAGTTGACAAATACTGCACTTAAAGGGATAGTTCACCCAAAAATGAAAATTACCCCATGATTTGCTCACCCTCAAGCCATCCTAGATGTATATGAAGTTCTTCTTTCAGACAAATACAATCAGAGTTATATTAAAAATGTCCTGGCTCTTCCAAGCTTTATAACGTGGGGTCGGACTCAAATGAGAATTAAAATAGACTACTGTAACATTACTAGTCATGTAACATGTGAAATGATGTAAGATACTCACATCAGTGTGTTGAGTGTACAGTGTTTATCCTGCAGTAGAGCAGCGATCTGATTCACTCGTGTGTCTCCTAGTTCATGTTCACTCAGATTCAGCTCTCTCAGGAGTAACGGGTTTTTACCCACAATTCCAGTCACATACTGACAGCCTTCATCTGCAGCAGGACCCACAAACCTGCAGAAGAGAAGATGAAGTAAACTCCATTTCAGAAATAAACAACATCTGACTCTGAAACACTGTGCAAGCGATGCATTTACAAACTGTATTAATAAAATATTTTTTTATCAATACATTGCCTGCATATCATGTATTTTGCATTATTTCATCACGTCTCACCTCAGTGTCTTGAGTTGAGAGTTTGGATCCTGTAGTAAATCACTGAGCTGCTTCACTCCTGATGGTCCAGGATCATTTCCTGTGAGATCCAGCTCTATCAGGTGTGAAGGGTTTGATCTCAGAGCTGAAGACAGAGCTTTATAACCTTCTTCAGTGATACTGCAGTCTGAAAGTCTATTTAAGAAAGGTTTATTATATTCAAAGTTATATAATTAATATTACTACAAAAAGGTTTAATATCTTTCTTCTTCTGATTGGAGAAGAAAGAAAAAAACATTTCACCATCTGACAGGAGCATGTCTTTCCTTTTTTTTTTTTTAGATTACTACAGTAATATTTTAATTGTGATCCAAAGAGAATGTTATTATTAAAACCAAACAACGGTTCATTACATTCACCTGAGTTTCTC
>NW_015660158.1:0-551 GCF_001515625.1 Sinocyclocheilus rhinocerous | reverse complement strand
TTTGTGAACTCACTTTCTGGTTTGAACCAACCATGGAGGCTGAGTTTGAACTGTCTGTTTGTGTCAATGCTGCCGTTGAATCTGATTTTGCTCTATCTGTCTGTCCTGTTTCGACTAATAAATTGAACTTTGAACCCTCTGTCTGTCTCAAATCTGCTCTTGAGTCTAATTATGAACTGTCTGTCTGTCCAGCAACTCTCCAGGAGACCTACACTGAACTTTTAGCACTGTCAGCCATGCCTAAAGAGACCAGAAATAAGCCCGCTGTATTTCCTGCCTCAGTCCTTGAGACCGTAAATGCACTGTCTATCTCCTATGTTTCAGTTTTCCCTAGGCCTCAGTCCCTGCCATGGGTTCCTGATCACTCTGGTCCGCTGTGGTGGTCTGCCGACACGCTCTGGTGGGCCAAAGCGCCATCTGCTCTGTCGTGGTGGTCTCTGGCTATGCTCTGCCGGTCTTCTGTCCCGTCTGCTCTGCCCTGGTGGGCTCCTGCTCTATCTGCTCCATCGTGGAGGTCTTCTGCTCCGCCCTGGTGGGCTTCTGTCCAGTCT
>NW_015660157.1:12535-12673 GCF_001515625.1 Sinocyclocheilus rhinocerous | reverse complement strand
AGATATCGTCCTCTTTTGGAAGGACAAACAAAGTAGTTTCGCTTTTACAAAGAAACATACAGCGTCTTTACGACATGGAGGCGGAAACAACAAAACTACAGCGAGAATAAAAGTTACGCCTTCTTTCTTTGCGTGAAC
>NW_015660157.1:353-4948 GCF_001515625.1 Sinocyclocheilus rhinocerous | reverse complement strand
ATGTGGGGGCATGTTAGAACGAGCCGTTTTAGGTAGGCGTGGCTGACTCTTAACTTTTATAAAGAATATCTCTTTGGATTTGAGACTTTAGTCTTTGCAACTTTACAGATCTTCTTTATGCACCAAGAGCTTGTATCATTCCAAAGAGAAAGGAAAAATTGAAATCGCATCATGTGACCCCTTTAAGAGTTTACCTCCCACTGTAAAAGCGGTAATGTACAATTGTAATGTTAAAGAGCTATTTCTACCTGTTCTTACCCTTTAATTTTATTTGTGTAACCTAATATATGTATAATGTTAAATAACATTTTAACATTTTGTTTAAATATGAATTAATTTAGATGTTACTACATGAAGAACATTATTAGATTATCATTACGCTTCATGTGACTTAATGCATTAACACATTAAAAAGACCAAATTCAGCTTGATGCTAGGCAAACAGATGAACCCAGAATGCACTAAATTTCACATTAAGCGCTTTCCGTTCATATTCTGTACTCGTCTTCTTATTCTTCTTGCCTATTATCTTTATTAAGAAACTGCAGCCTTTACTGAGTTCGGTATGTATGTATGTACTGAATGTAGGCTATGTATATATGTTTTTTATGAGAAAAGGCTTACTGTAAAAATACTCTTTCCACCTTTATTAAGGTGCCGTTGTCTTAGCAGTAGAGTGTTTATGACAAGAGAAAATTGTTTTTCCTCGCTAGTTGTATTAGAACTTTAAGCGTTGAGTTTTTCATTAAAGGGGTCATATGATGTTGCTAAAAAGAACATTATTTGGTGTAATGAAATGTGTTTATGCGGTTTAAGGTTAAAAAACACATTATTTTCCACATACTGTACATTATTGTTTCTCCTCTATGCCCCGCCTTTCTGAAACGCGCCGATTTTTAGAAAGCTCATCGTTCTGAAAAGCGAGGTGTGCTCTGATTGGCCAGCTATCCAATGCGTTGTGATTGGCCGAATACCTCAAGCATGAGACGGAAATGTTACGCCCCTCACATACTGTTGATGCCGTGTCCCGGCCGGAGCGACGAGACAAAAACATTAAAACCCATTATGGCCACTTATACGAATCCGGTTCATGGACTTCCGTCCAATTGCCATCAGAGGTCGCTCTTCCATTTTAGTGACTCTCTCACTACACAGACTTTCACATGTCACCCTGTACTACATTTCCCAGCAGCCATTTCACTAATCACACGTTCACCTGAAACCAATCACACACACTTTATAACACCCACTCAGATCCTGTTCAAATGGCCGAGTATTGTTTAAGTGTTTATGCTGTTTAGTGTAGTGTGGCAGGGTGCATTATCCTGCTGAAAGAGTCCGGTACCATCAGGGACCACACTGCCATGAAGGGTGTATGTGGTCTGCAACAATCTTTAGGTAGGTGGCATTTGTCGAAGTAACATCCACATGAATGCCAGGATCCAAGGATTCCCAGCAGAACATTGTACAGAGCATAACACTGCTTCCACGAGCCTGCCTTCTACCCATTGTCCATCTGCTGCAATCTCTTCCCCAGATAAACAACATAATTGCACCCGGCCATCTACTGATATAAAATAAAACGTGATTCGTCAGACCAGACCACCTTCTTCAGTGGACAGGGGTCATCATGGGTACTGCAATGCACCGTGTGTCCTGACACATATCATGGACAACATTTTTCAGCAATTTGAACTACATTTTAGTATGATCAGACCAGATGGTCTAGCCTTTGCTCCCCACGTGCCTCAGTGAGCCTTGGGTGCCATGACACTGATGATGGAAAAGGCTTCCTTACCTTTTTGCTGTGAGGTGACAGTGCTGCCCTGCCATTGTAACGACATAATCAATGTTATTCACATCACCTGTCAGTTGTTTCAGTGCCCTGGATGATGAGTGTAACTTCCCAGACATCTCTTCGTTTTGTTTACCATGTTTACCAAAGCGAGGGCAGGATAACCTATCACTCACATGACAACCATCCACAAGCATCCAATCAATTCCTGATGGACAAAATCAAGTCCTGCCCTACACGTTTTTTCCTCTTCAAGAAGCCATTATGTCAAAATAGTGAAGAAACGAATATTGCAACTTCCATTTCATGCCAACTTTAAGGGGATTTCACACTACTGGCTTCAGTGCGGAGTTCCTGACCATTGCATTGATCTCTATGAAAAAATGTGAAGGCTTCAGCATTACCTCAGTGATGCTTTGCTTGTTTGTTGAGCCTTATAAGATGGTGTTCAAAGTTCAGATCATTTCAACATGTAGTTTGGTCCTCGAAGCAGCCTTTTTGAGTGAAACAGCTGAATAAATAGTCTACTGACTGACTTACTCACAAAGACAGTCCCTTGCTGCCACCTATAGGCGTTATAATGTAACCTGCACTGAAATTCTTAAAAAATCCCCACCAACACATAGACATTTTAAAATGCTGCTGTATTTTTCTTCAGAAGTTACAACAGATAAGAATGTCTTTGTACTCTTTTAAACTAAAGTTCCGGCTCTCTCATAACCCCCTCACACAAGTCCTTGTCAATGTGGACGTCTGTTGTTGTTGCAGTCTTTGGCCCAGGCCAGTGTTTCCACCTTGAGGAACAACTGATTAGTGCAAATTCAAGTCAATACGTATGTGTGACCTGCGCGTACAAAGTATGCACGGTTACAAAAATCAGATGGTGCGCGTACTATTCTGGTGAGGAATTTTAGCTGGTCTTCTAGCCTGGTCAGGCTGGGAGAACATCTGGCCAACCAGTCCAGCTAAAACCAGCTTGACCATCTTACCCAGGCTGGGAGACCAGCTAAAGCCAGCTATTTCCAGCTTAAACCAGCTAAGACCAGCCAACCAGCTTAGGCTGGTTTTAGCTGTTTTATTTTTTTTCAGCGGGACACAATAATAATATCGGTCATGTTTATTACTGTACTATAGATGACACTGTTGTTACATTGGCACGGCGTCTCAAAGCACTTGCAAAATGCTAATTAAACCGATAAGATATGATCCAGCAACCGCCATTTCAACAATATACTTTTAAAACCCATCACTTACCTTAATCTTGCTCACTTGCTTTCCTCTTTTTCCACTTCTCTGCACCAGATTGATTGTGCCTCCTCTTTTATTTTCAAATATTACCAAGCATTACTGAACCCTGACATTGGGCCCCCTGGTGGCCACTGGGCCCTATGCAACCGTATATTTCGCTTATTAGCTAGGGCTGATAGTAACAAGATAGTAACAACTCTTCGACAAAATAAGATTAAGTAACATCCAACTCTTCTTTTATAAAGTATGTTTTTCCAGAGACTCTATAGTTATTCACATTACTAAACCAAATGAAATGAATGTTCATTTAGTAAATTTACAGGAGTTATCATTGTAGAAATAAACCTCTGTAGGGAGGCATTTAATAAAAAATGTTAATTATATCATATAATACATCATAAAATAATTGACAAACCAAAACAATACTATTCTTAGCTCAATTATCATAATACATTGATTTCAAAATTGTATAACAATGTGTTATTTGATCCAGCCTTTTAAAATGTATAATTATTAGAATGTAAAAAAAAAAAAAAATGAACAATGGATTTTTCATAACTACAAATTTTGTAATGTAATGTGTCTTAAGATATTTCACTAAGCTTTGACAGTCTGAACATCAACATCAATAGAAGTAGCAGAATAAGTCAGACGAGAGTCTCTCAGGTTTAGAAAGCAAATTTTGCACTCGAGAGAAGTTTCTAAGCACAGATTTAGTTCCTGCTCTTTCCATAACAGGAGAAAAGCTGTCCAAAACGTCTACTCTTCATATCCTTTGAAATGACAATATCCAGATGAAAAAAGCAAACAAAAAAACAAAGGCTTAAATTTCATAATTATTAAGAAGATATATTGAGTTTGGGAGCAGCACAAGGCCTCGAGTAAGTGCAGGGGAAAAGCTTTTATAATACAGTCTATGAACAAAATTGAGCAAACTATCTGTAGAATTCAGAAAAAAACTGTCCACTTTTTGCAATGTCTTGAATTTAAGAAGATTAATGGCTTCACTAACCTTGCCCAAATAAAGAGGCTTCGTCTTTGCATATTTTTACATTCTCATGAAACTCTAACATGCGTTTTAATGGATAGACATAATATACATTGTAGTTCACACCCTGTTAAACTGTAGCACAGCAGATCAAGTAAATAATTACACTCTTTCTGACATCAGTCTGCAGAGCCGTATAGCAGATATGCATAGATATTTTACCTTAAGCACACTGTGTGTAAACAAATAATTAAATTAGCTGATGTGTATTCAGGAATTAATTAATCAGATTTTAACATTAACAAACATGAAATACATACAGAATACAAAACACATTTATTGTGGCAAACACAACATGAAGAAAGAACACTTGTGGTACAGAATTGTTAAAGGGTTAGTTCACCCAAAAATGAAATTTAGCCCATAAATTACTCATCCTCAAGTCATCCTATGACTTTCTTCTTTCAGACGAATCCAGTCGGAGTTATATTAAAAATGGTCTTTGATCTTTCAAGCTGTTTCATGGCACTCAGCGGGTGTTGCATGCATCCGTCCAAAAGCAGT
>NW_015660157.1:0-275 GCF_001515625.1 Sinocyclocheilus rhinocerous | reverse complement strand
CATAAAAAAAAGTGTCTCACACGGCTCCGGGGTGTCAACAAAGGCCTTCTGTAGTGAATCGATGCGTTTTTGTAAGAAAAATATCCATATTCAAAACGTAATAATCAATTTAATCTAGCTTGCGCTCACTGTTGTACACGGAAGCAGCTCCGGGCGGATTACGTATGAGGTCAGTGCCGCGCATGCGCCGCTCAGAAGTGACACACTCGGAAGCGCAGGGGAGAGATCACAACAAAACAACGGTCACTTATTAGAAGTACAAAACGAGGATTTGT
>NW_015660156.1:0-913 GCF_001515625.1 Sinocyclocheilus rhinocerous | reverse complement strand
CCTCAACAGATGCCCCACGCTTGATATTCAGCCCGAGAAATGATTCATAATTTCAACTCACATTTATTTGTGTACTGCTTTACACAATACTTTTTTTTTTCTTAATAGATAGTGTCATTTCTTTTACAAAAATGATGTCTTAATAATGAGATAGTGTCATTTAAAAGATATATGCTTTTGTAACAATAAAACATGTCGTTAAAACAATGTTTTTTCAAACAAATAAATGACATTTATCATGAAAACAAATAATGGAGAATTATTTGTAATGGATCATTTATATAGATCAGTGCTGTCACAATCATGCCAGGCTCTGCATAAGACTGACCAATACTGAGTAGCCTACATCTTGGATAAGTTTCACACCTACAGCACACATTTATGCACAAACAGATTATTTTCTACATGTTTAATGTATATAGAAAGAAAAAGAGTAAAGAAAGAATAAACATGATTTATAAACTCATTGATTTAGCTCTACAACCTAAAATATGATATGCACGCACAATAAACCATAAAAAAGATTCAGGTTTTTCCACGTGTTAATAAAAATATAGGTCTATTTAATAAAACTAGTCATAAGCATATTTCCAGCATGTTTTGTTTGTTATTAAAGAAACCTGTATTGTGCATCAGGCTCGTTCAAGTCCTCAGTGATACAAACCCATGTGCATAATATCAGCAACTCACTCGTCGAAATCCTCTGCAAACTTCGAAATGTGAATTTGTATTTTGTCTCCTAAGAGGCATCTAGTAATTAGATTTTGAAAATGTAGTCACAGGTGTATCTATTTAACTAGTTCTCATTCTCTATTGTCTAACACCCTGAGAAGGCCTGTTTGGGCTGATACGCATTGGTGTCTTTTAACATGTTGCACAATAAAGGCTTTTTATATTTTGCCTGCTATGTGAG
>NW_015660155.1:2567-2679 GCF_001515625.1 Sinocyclocheilus rhinocerous | reverse complement strand
TACTGGATCTGTGCAGTCGGATTTAAAGGGACAGCAGCCTATAAACACGTGCTGCTGAATACGTCACTAATGTTAATCAAACAACAAAACAGCTATAACAAAGATTAATCTA
>NW_015660155.1:0-2046 GCF_001515625.1 Sinocyclocheilus rhinocerous | reverse complement strand
ATATCGCATTTTTTTTTACAAGGTATCGCATATCGCATTTTTCTTCAATATCGCACAGCCCTAATACTGATATTGAATTATTGTCCAGCCCTAATACAGACAAACCATGGGTCACAGGAGGGGTGGGATGTTGATCAGTACTGGCTTGGAATGGGCGTCATCACGCGTCTCAACCAATGAGAGCATGAGAGTTCGAACAGCTGATAAAAACATCACGATAATCCATAAGTAATCCACACCACTCCAGTCCATCAATTAATGTCCTGTAAAGCCAAAAGCTGCGTGTTTGTAAGAAACAAATCCATCATCAAGACCCCCGAACACTCGTAACGTGCTCATAAATCACGACTTCATAAGTGGAAAATAGGAAGTTTCCGATAGCAAGACAGCAGAGAAGCGTTCTCGCTCAGCAGTGGAGTGCATTGGTTTTGCCGCTCAGAAATGCTCATGCAATCGTGCTGCACGTATCAGACTACACACATCACATGCGTACCACACCCGAGCCCAACTGAACCACACTCTGGCACACCTCTTCCAACTGAGTCAGGGACGGCTAAACGAACCGAGCCCAAGCGCGGCACGGAGCGATCACACTAGTCAAACGAACCCGGCTTTGAGGGTCAAACGCGCTCGGGCACGGTTAAGATTGCCTAGTGCGAGTATACACTTATTATCCCGCATCCCGCACACACACGAGTGTCTACCCGCCCGCACCCACACTCGCCCATCAAGTGTTGTCCCACGATAGTGCAGGTCTCTACTCGGAAGGTGCCTGTTATAATGTTATGATCGAGGCTCTGGACTCGGAGCATAACTTGTTTTTCTATAACAAACTATAAAATATTTTCTATAAAAACGTTCTAATATCTTTGGTTTTATATTGAATTTGATTACATTAATGTTATAAGTTGAGATTTACAAGAAATATTTTAACTGCTAATATGCAAAAGGAACACTGCTGAAAAAAAAGCACCTTATTTGTTTAAAGTGTTTGCAAACCAAATGTTATTGCACTTTTGTTCATATAGCAGTACTTTTAAATGAAAAAAGTGCACAATACACAACTTTTGAATTCATTATTGAATTTTGTGAATCACGATTAATCACAGAAAAATCATGCGATTAATCACAATTTTAAAAAAAAACTGTTGATAAAAAGATACGTTCGTTGAGCACACCCTAAATGACAAATTATCTGGATGGAATTTTGCATACATTACTAACTTCTAGTGGAGAAACAAATGAGGGGGTGAGAGGTTAACATTCCAAAAAAAAAAACTTACCCCCCAATAAGGGCCACAGTGAAAGTGAAGTGACGTGGCCAAGTATGGTGTCTCATACTCTGAATTTGTGCTCTGCATTTAACGCATCCAAGTGCACACACACAGTAGTGAACACAGACACACCGTGAACACACACTCGGAGCAGTTGGGGTTGGTGTGTGACTGAGTCTCACCTCAGTCGTGGTATTGAAGGTGGAGAGAGAGCTGGTTATTCACTCCCCCCACCGACAATTCCTGCCGGACATGAGACTCGAACCCCCAACCTTCGGGTTACAAGTTCGACTCTCTATCCATTAGGCCACGACTGCCCCCTATATACACACAAAAACCTAGTGGTTTAAACGATAGTGGCAAAGATTGATAAAGATTCATTTACAATAAATTACTTTTTGGGGTTACACTGTGATCCTTAAAGGGGTCATATGATGCAATTTCAAGTTTTCCTTTCTCTTTGGAGTGTTACAAGCTGTTCGTGCATAGATAAGATCCCTAAAGTTGCAAAGACTAAAGTTTCAAACCCAAAGAGATATTCTTTATAAAACTTAAGCCTCGTCCACGCCCTCCTAAAACGCCTCTTTCAAACACGCCCCCACATGTCTACATTACTGTGTGGGAAGATTTGCATAACACCGCCCAAATGTTTACGCTAAGAAAGAAGGTGTAACTTTGATTCTCGCTGTAGTATTTTTGCCGTCGCCGCCATGTCGTAGAGAAGCTGTGTGTTGCATTGTGAAAGCGAAACTACTTTGTTTGGCCTTCCAAA
>NW_015660154.1:0-471 GCF_001515625.1 Sinocyclocheilus rhinocerous | reverse complement strand
AGTGCCATGATACAATAATGGTATTGTAATATAGGCCTAACATGGGATTATGGTATAGCAGGTACACCTAAAGATGCACTTTAAGGAAATGTGATTTTTTTATTACTTTCACAATCTATGATTGCAGAGAAAAAAAAAGTGTTTTATTGAACATTTATGGAGAAGAACATCTTGCGTAATAATAATAAAAGAGGTCTGTTTTGTTTTAAATCTTATAAATGTATGAGGTGGTGAAGTCTTTTTACTCCACACTACTGACACAAATACTTTAGCTCAAGTAATATTGTATGTTTTGCAAGTTAATTCTGGTTCAAAACAATCACTTCAGCAATGTTTGTAAACTTTTCTGTTTATTTTGATGCGTATCTTTTTCAATAAATCTATTGTCATTCAGTGTTCATTTAAAAAATATAAACAAGACATGCTTCAAATTATATAATAATTTATATATAGGCCTATATAAAATATAAT
>NW_015660153.1:0-546 GCF_001515625.1 Sinocyclocheilus rhinocerous | reverse complement strand
AACTATATTAATATTCATATGGACGTGTTAGGCTATGGTGTTGTTGATATGTATTTACCTTTGTTATTAGAGTTTTTGTATTATGTTTTATCCATGTCACATTGTGAGAAATAACAGTATCTTTCATTATTATGCTGATGTCTTCAGATCTCCTGTAAATGGACACTTAAAGCTAAAAAAGTGTCAAAGTAAACTATTTAGATTAGATATGCATATTGTGATGCTTTAGGGCAGTTATTTACTTTAGCGTTAGTTTTTTGTATTATTTATGTTTTATACATATTGTGAGAACTAGACTTTTATCATATATCCTGACTCAAATAATGTGTTTCTATCAGCAAACAATAGTTCCTGTTTTCTCCTCATTTGTTATGCTGATGTCTTCAATGAAATGAGCTTTAAGTGGCAATTTACAGGAGATCAATATTCGGTGTCAATACTGAGGGTATTTGTTGGTTACAAATCTGTAACAAACAGGTTGGTATCTATACTTCATTCTTCATTAATAGTGCTGATGGTTATAAAGCTTCAAGCAGATTTAGATTT
>NW_015660152.1:1105-1228 GCF_001515625.1 Sinocyclocheilus rhinocerous | reverse complement strand
GTTGAGACAACAACATGCCTGGACACTTGCACTAGGGGAACTCCTTCCCGAAGAAAGGCAAGGTCCGACCACAGGCTGAAGGTCTGGCGGCAGGACGGGGTGACTGAGACCCGGTAAGTACTG
>NW_015660152.1:0-176 GCF_001515625.1 Sinocyclocheilus rhinocerous | reverse complement strand
GGCAAACTGAATCGCATAGCCGAGTCTGATGGTTCTCGTGAGCCAGCGAGACGGTCTAGGGAGCGCTAGCCAGGCCCCCAGGAACCGAACAAGCGGGACTAGGGGAACCACCGACGTACCCGCAGTGGTCACCGAGGTCACCGTAGCCACCAGATCCAGTCTGTATCCAGATCAGA
>NW_015660151.1:0-890 GCF_001515625.1 Sinocyclocheilus rhinocerous | reverse complement strand
TTAATCCTCTGCCTCTTCAGCGGCTCAGATGTGGGGAGTAAATGACAACTGTTATTACATCTATTACATCCAACAACAGAACACCTCAATCGCTTCATTATTACATCCAACAATAAAGCACCTCAATCGCTTAATCGGAGACATCTTGTCTTCCCCTGCACCAGAGTCAACACAATGGCGGACTGATGACAGCTCACTCAGGGTGGGTCTAAGGTAAGACACCAGTCCAGTCTGTGCTGAAACACTACTGTCAATCAACTATCGTGGGGGGGGCCTGTACAGAACTACGTCATTCTGACAGGAATCTCAGAACAGCCTGGTTTGAGAAAGGGGATATTAAAATAGGGATTTAAAAAAATAACACTGGATGGATTTTTATAATTATAGGATGGATGTGTACACACACTTCCAACATACATTTATGTTCAAACAACTTGAAAAGTGAATTTTGCATCCGATGACCCCTTTAAGCTGTGAATATTTCAATTCAAAATATTTCACACACATTTTCATAATCAAAATTTTAATAATTCATATTCACCTTCCAGAATTCACTTCCCAAATATTCAATCTGTTTAAAAATACGATCTATAATATTCGACCGGCAAATTTCGGTCCATTTTATTTCACTTTACAAATTTGCTTCCACAAATACGGTGGTTCAAATTTAGCAGAAAATTCGGCATTTCACATCCGGGAGCTGCAGGAATAGCAGTAGAGCACCGATGCATGATCTCAATAAAGTAATGTTAGTTCTGTACATCAGCGTCAGGTAAAATAGCATTATAATCTCCTTTGCAGCAGAGAAAGCTGCTTACATGTAGGCTAGTCTACTCGGGGAAACAAGTAACAGAGAAGATGTTGAATTAAAAGTAAACACAATCAGCTTT
>NW_015660150.1:2441-3702 GCF_001515625.1 Sinocyclocheilus rhinocerous | reverse complement strand
CAGCAGTTCTCGGCTGCACAGAAGCAGACTGAGGCGATTCATCACCCGTCCACCCAGACTGAGGCGATCCGACATGTCCTGCCTCCACCCATCCGCCGGCCGTTGCGCCCCAGTCTGCTCGTCGCCGAGGGCGGCCCCCTGCTTCCACCCCCGCTCCCGCACCGCGTCCGCAGCAGCCTCGAGCAAGTGGTGCCGTGGAGCTGGGCGTAGGTAGGTCGCCCCACCTTTCCAGGCCCACGTCTAACCTGGCGGTGAGCGGAAGAGCAAGAGACCCCGGGACGGGCGACCCAGAGAGGGAGGAAGCTGCTCTTGGGGGATGGTGAAGGCACCTCTCCCTTCCCCGGAGGAGGGCCGGGTAGAGAATCTGGAAAATCTCGACGAGAGAGAGCGGTTTTCTCTGTCCCTGGGTCCCAGGAGGGCACGGAGAGTCGCGGACGGACCAACACCGGACCACACTCATTCTTCTCCATCACCAGCAGGCAGCAGCGGGTGGTTTGAGAGCATCAACAAAGGCCCTACTCACGCACCCTCTGCCAAACTGTGGAGCCAGGTAAGCGTTGCACCGCACACCTTTATTCGACAGATTGGTTTAAACTAGTGAGAATTTGGTTCAGAGCTCTTCAGTCCGCTCACAAGCCACCCGAGTTGGGTCCCTGCGTTCCACCTCGCTGCCCCACTGCGGGTACAGCAGTGGTTCCGTTGGTCCCCCTTGCATGGTATCTGGGTGCCTGGCTAGCGCTACCCAGCCCGTCTCGCTGGCTTCTGCGGACCATCAGCCTCGGCTATGCGATTCAGTTCGCCCGGCATCCCCTGTGGTGGCTTCTGCCACTGTTGTGAGGAATCATTCTCAAAGTCTTGGGATTTTGATGCCAGAATTTAGATTTTATTATTCAGAGACAATAAAACCGAGAAAGCTCTGCAGAACAATCTATAGAGTCTGTGTCTGTACTCTCTTTTATACAGTGCTTCCCGAAGGCGTGCCCATGTTCAATACATTTCATACATATGGTTATTGTTTATCAACTCTTTTACCTCTTTTGGCTGTGTCTCCAGCCTGCCACCCAGAAGCAGACAGGAGGCCCCAATTTATGTTCCATGACTAAAGAGGCCCCATCATATATTTTGTCTAATGTCCAAATAGGATGTGCAGCTTCACCATATACTACAGTTTTGTAATGTCTGCACATTCCATTCTCATGCAGGCCTCTACACACAGGCAAATACATGATTATAATAGTAGAATAACTTGATACATAAATGG
>NW_015660150.1:679-1509 GCF_001515625.1 Sinocyclocheilus rhinocerous | reverse complement strand
AGTATGCGTTTCCCCCAGTGAGCCTTCTCGCACAGATGCTGTGCAAGGTCAGGGAGGACGAGGAGCAGGTCCTGCTTGTGGCGCCGTATTGGCCCACTCGTACCTGGTTCCCCGAACTAATGCTCCTCGCGACAGCCCTTCCCTGGCAGATTCCTCTGAGGAAGGATCTGCTGACTCAGAGACGGAGCACCCTGTGGCACCCGCGTCCAGACCTCTGGAAACTTCATGAGGTTCTTGGTGACCTACCCCAAGAGGTAGTTGACACCATCACTTCGGCGAGAGCACCGTCTACGAGACACGCTTACGCTTTGAAGTGGAACCTGTTCATTGAGTGGTGTTCTTCTCACCGAGAAGACCCCCAGAAGTGCCCGATCAGGGTTGTGCTTTCCTTTTTGCAGCAAGGGTTGGAACGAAGGCTGTCTACCTCCTCCCTTAAAGTCTATGTCGCTGCGATTGCTGCTAACCATGACCCCGTGGAAGGGAAGTCGGTAGGGAAGCATGACCTGGTCATCAGGTTCCTTAGGGGAGCGAGAAGGTTAAATCCTCCCCGGCCCCCCTCCATACCCTCTTGGGACCTGTCTCTGGTGTTTAAAACACTACATCAGGGCCCATTTGAGCCTATGCAGTCAGTTGAGCTAAAGTTTCTTTCAATGAAAACTCTGCTCCCACTTGTGCTGGCCTCCATCAAGAGGGTAGGGGACCTACACGCATTGTCGGTCGATGATTCGTGCCTAGAGTTTGGGCCGGCTGACTCCCAGGTAATCCTGAGGCCCCGGCCCGGCTATGTGCCCAAGGTTCCCACTACTCCCTTCAGGGATCAGGTGGTGAGC
>NW_015660150.1:0-555 GCF_001515625.1 Sinocyclocheilus rhinocerous | reverse complement strand
TACGTAGACCGGACACAAAGCTTTAGGACCTCAGACCAGCTCTTTGTCTGTTACGGAGGCCGGCAGAGGGGGGGGAAGGCTGTCTCTTAGCAGAGGATGGCCCACTGGATTGTGGATGCCATCACCCTGGCTTATCAGGCACAGGGTGTGCCCTGCCCGCTCAGGTTGTGAGCTCACTCTACTAGGAGTGTTGCAGCCTCCTGGGCGCTGGCTCGTGGCGCCTCGCTGACAGATATTTGTAGAGCTGCGGGCTGGGTGACCCCCAACACGTTCGCTAGATTCTATAGCCTTCGTGTGGAGCCAGTATCCTCCTGTGTTCTCACCTCAAACGGGTAGAGGCACTGAGAGTGTCGGCTTGCTAAAACTGCTCCAGAGTGTCCGTACTGTAGACCCTGTCGAGCTCTTCCATCCCCTCGGCAGCCAGACGTGGCGGAACGTCCGGTGCCAGGCCTTCACTTGTTGAATCCTTGAGAACCGGCAGAGGGCTGGGTTCCATATGTAGAGGCCTACGTGGTTCCCATATGTGTAAAGTCCACAGTATAGCCTCAGAGCCCG
>NW_015660149.1:0-1674 GCF_001515625.1 Sinocyclocheilus rhinocerous | reverse complement strand
CAGATCTGCTGCTGTGCAAATGATTCTCTTGTGTTTCTGATTCACGTTCATTTTCAGATGGCGCAGAAGTGATTCAAGTATTTTTTTTTAATTATTTTTGTCATTTTCATGTCATCTCAGATGTATTAAGTGAAGAACTGTGTGTTTTGAGTGTGATTGTGTTGAGGGTCACATGATCAGTTGTGTGTGTGTGTTGTTTTTTATTTTTTTTAACATAAATTTCATTATTTCTTGTTCTACAGATATGGATATTGCCACGCTTTTTGGAAATTGCCACGCTGGGGGAGAATTGGGGAAACTGCCACGCCTGTTCATTCACTTTTTTTTTTTTTCCCTGATTTGTTCTTTTATCTTGTTTTTGCTCATGGTCATAGTCTTGTCATCTGTTTTTCTGCTTGTTTTTCTTGTGTTCATTGCTCCTCTATCTGCTTTTTATTCTGCTTGTTTTTTTGTTTTTTGTTTTCTTCTAATCTGTAACTGTCCTCGTGATCAAACTACACGGACTGTCAACACACTCTTAACAATGTAAGTGATTTCATTCTGAAATAAAAATACAAATGTATCTTTAAAACTGTAACTGGTTTCCAAACAAACATGTTCTTTTCTCTTTTTAGTTTATTGGTCTCATATGAGTGTGAGCAGCTCCGCTCATCTTCATCTCTGCTCTTCTCCACAAAGTAATATATATAGAGAGAGAATTTTATAATTCATATTGTAGAATGTTTTAATTATTACTTGGGTATAAACATTCCCAGTCACAAAAAACATTAAAAGTTCTCTCGACTTTCTCACTTTTCCTTTTAACATTGGGAAGGCCTTGGTACTTTTGTCCTTCGTGAACGGCTGTTTTTACACAAACTAGTGGAAGAGAGCCACTGTAACTCTAAACTCAGTTGTGTATTTCAGATGCATCTAAATCATCTGCAGAGAAACTGCTGCTCGATCACCAGAATGATGGACTGCATGCTTCAGAGGATTGTGAAGAGATTCCACTGGAACTTGGTCTTCATCACAGCAGTTTTCTGATTCCTTTCTGTGTTTTACTTCATGCATTGATTAATCTTCAGTGTCAATTGTTATTAATATATTCAGGTGATAACTTGTTAAAAGCACTGATATTTGTGCTACAATTTCACATGTCAATAAAAAACATGTATTATACAGATACTTCGTGTTTAATGGAATTAAATGATTCATTAATTGCATTTAATTGATTACATTTTCTATAAAACATTTGAATGTGTTTGTAAAAGCTGTTTTTATGCATGTTTGTACTGAGTTTTCCGACCAGCGTGTGGCGTTTCCAGCCGAGTCCCCTTTATTTATATAGCGCTTTTAACAATACAGATTGTGTCAAAGCAGCTTTACAGTATTAAACAGGAAAATGGTGTGGCAATAATGCAAAAGGACAAGAGTAAACACTCACTTTTCAGTTAAAAGCAGTTCATCGTCACACAGTAAAACATTTCAAGTTGGTTAAACTTAGAAACGAAAGTTCACCTGCTGCCTTAAAAATGTGAGTTAACTCAACTCAAAGATACTCTTGTTTCAACTCCAGAAGTTACGTTTTACCATTTATTAAACTAATGGTCATTTGTGGTTTCAACTTGATGCTCTGAGTTAAAACATCTTACTATGTTACATTATCAGCTCAAGAAAACTCAAATCAGACTT
>NW_015660148.1:0-554 GCF_001515625.1 Sinocyclocheilus rhinocerous | reverse complement strand
GTTTGCCAACCGCCATTAAATTTAAAAGAAGAAGAAGAAGAAGACCTTCCTTTAGCAACTTCTCCTGAAAATTAGTTGGCAACACTGCTCACATTTACCAAAACAGTCTGGCGGGGAATTCAAACTGCTGTTCAAACTCAACACAGTCTGGCGGTGAAATTCAAACTGCTGTTCGAACTGTTGTGATCACGCTATACCTTGGTTTTGTCTTTTGGAGCTTTAATACATCAAGGTAAGTTATTTCTTCTTTTAAAATCTCAACTAACATGTAGGTTACACCCATTCTTATACAGTGTGTTACTTGATTGGCTATTTGTTTGTGTTTAATTATTTTCTGTCATTGGATTTCAGTTGTTTTTATGTTAAAGGTACTACAATTATCCTCAGTCCCCATTTCTAGTGCATAACGGAAAACGTGGTCTTACAGTGAGTGAAGTAACGTGAAAAAGGGCTGTTAAAAGAGTCAATAAGATGTTTGAATCTGGGGGAAAATGAATTAATAGAAATTAAAAAAGTATTGCAAATTGAGATTGTGTGCTATGCACTGAAAAAAA
>NW_015660147.1:436-955 GCF_001515625.1 Sinocyclocheilus rhinocerous | reverse complement strand
CTTGCACAGCATCTGTGCGAGAAGGCTTACTGGGGGAAACGCATATTTACGCGGGCCCCGCGGCCAGCTGTGTGCCAGTGCGTCCGTGCTGAGTGTTCCCTCGGTCAGGGAGTAGAACAGTTGGCAGTGAGAGGTTTCTGGAGAGGCAAACAGGTCTACCTGAGCGACTCCGAAATTCCGAAACGTCTCCAAAACAGCTGGACCGTCTGGGGATGGAGTCTCCATTCTCCCGGGAGCATAGCTCATGACAGCTCGTCGGCCGTAAGGTTGAGAAGACCCGGAATGTGAATCTCACGAAGTGACCTCAGTACCTTCCGACTCCAAAGGAGGAGGTGGCCGGCGAGTTGCGACATGTGACGGGAGCGCAGACCACCTTGTCGGTTGAGGTACGCAACGGTCGCCCTGTTGTCCGTACGGACCAGCACGTGCTTGCCTCATAACCACCTTTTGAGACGTTTCAAGGCAAGGCGCACTACTAACAACTCTAGGCAATTGATATGCCAGTGCAGATGGGGGCCC
>NW_015660147.1:0-194 GCF_001515625.1 Sinocyclocheilus rhinocerous | reverse complement strand
CCTCGGGACTCGGCCATGAAGCCAGTGCTGGAGCGGTCTCATATGAAGCAGCCCCAGCGGCGTAACTGCCGCTGCAGCAGCCATATGCCCCAGGAGCCTCTGAAATTGTTTCAGTGGGACCGCTGTCCTGCCTTTGAACGAATTCAAGGAGTTCAGCACCGACCGCGCACGTTCCTCTGTGAGGCGTGCTGTCT
>NW_015660146.1:0-4844 GCF_001515625.1 Sinocyclocheilus rhinocerous | reverse complement strand
ATCGATGTGGGAGAAGTGGTTTGGGTGAGAGGTAGTTGATGTGAGTGGTGTTAGGTGGGTATATCGATGTGGGAGAAGTGGTTTGGGTGAGAGGTAGTTGATGTGAGGGGTGTGTAGGGGTGTGGATGGGTGTAGAGGGTATAGGAGGGTGTATGGGTGTGGGTTGGGTGAGGAAAGTGTGGTGGCAAGAGTGGGTTTGTGGGATGTGGGTTGTGGGTGTATGGCTGTGGGAGGTTTGGGTGAGGGGGTGTCAATGAGGAAGAGTGGGTGTGTGTGTAGCAGTCTAGGGTGGGGGACTTGTAGATGTAGGTGTGTCACAGTGCAGCTCTTTTCATGTAGTGATGCTGTGTTTCTATGTGACTGTCAGTCTGTTCTCTCCCCTCACTCACCCCCAACCCCCACTCCAACACACACAACCTACACTTTCTACAGCGCTTTAATCTCTCTCATATGAGTTTGGAAAGTCACAAATAAAGATATTATTTGAAGAAAATATATTAAAACATTTTTGTCTGATGCTGTTTAATGGGACCAATTGCAGAGGGGACTGACTGTCTCTAACAAGTTTAATATGTGGCACAAAACCAGAGTTCTGAGGATGTGCGAAGATGGGCTGCGAATCAAATCTCTTGAAGAACAGAGCAATTTCTGTCCCCACTTCTGTTGTAAATGACACAATGTTCTGTATTTCACCATGGCATCCATTTGTTAATTGAATGCAGCTCTCCCTTCTTCTCTTAGCATGACAGTAGGCCTTGCTGGTGTAAATCAGACCTTTATGTACCATCCTATTGTGTATCAGTACAGTTTCCGGCACTTGTCTCTCTGCTGAGATGAAGGCATTTATCTCCTCATCTCTTAACTGTTTAGTTGTGCCACTGTCTAAAACTGTGGTTTCCTGCCACCGCAGACATTTCTGCACTCTCGGATATTCACTGAATTCTCTGCAGAAGTTTAACACACGGTCACTGATCAAATGTTTTGTTGCAAAGCATGTCAAGGCTTTATGCAACAGAAACTTGTTGACAATCTGAACAGCAACACATTTGGTTCCATGGACCAACTTCAACAGACTGCCGTTTGCACTTTCAAAAACAAAAGCAGAGTGTGCCCACAATGGACCCCAGAGTTTCACTGACTTGGCAAGGTGAGTGAGAAGATGTACATTGAAAGTCATGGCTGTCTCTCCATAAAGTAACTGAAATTTAACGACAAATTCAAGAAGCATGTCGTCTGCTTTGTTGACTTCCTCATAGGTGATAGACTCCTGTAAAAGGAGGAAGACGGCCGAGACCAGTAGACTGAGGTGTTTCAAGTACCGAGAATCAAGAACACCTTCAAGACACGGTAAGCAATAAAAAAGCAACCAAGCTCTCCATTCTGATGCCTTCCAGTATCTGAACTCCTCAAGTGGCCTAGGCAAGCGGGTAATGAGATGTGGAGGTTGGATGTTTCTGATGCGATTTTCTATTACCCGTATTGTGTCTGGTCTACCAATGTAATAGGGCTGCTCACTACTCTGAAGTAAAAGCTCTGTGATCTGTCTGGTTACACCAAGAAGGACAGCATGCATATAATCAGGTACGAAGCCCCATACAATGTCAAAGTATGGCATGTTTATAAGTTGTGATGGACCTTTAACGCCTCTGACAGGCCTACCTTCAACTAAGGCTACCTCCATATCTCGTATCATAGACTTTGAATCTCTGTCATCATGTCCTGAAGCTGACACAGTGTACTTAACCTGTTTTCAACTAAAACACCGGGATGAAGACAGAAGCCACACCCGTAATAACCATTAAATTGAGTGGTGTTCTGTATTGTAGGTCTTGCTTTGGAGTCTACACAGCAGCAGATGCCAACAATTTTGCTATTTACTTGAACACCATTTTTTCTCCACAAGACACCTTTAGAACTGAGTGACTTTGCTTGTTCTGTAAATGGCTTCAGGTAGACTTGCATAGATGGCTCATGAGTTCCAAACCACAGGCCAGCAAGGATTACATGCTTAAATCTCATTTTAGGGGGCAGTTCATTCAAGTGTAGCTGTATAGGCCATATAGAGAATTTTGAAGATTTGTAAACAGGGGACCCATCAGAATTAAAATTGTATGAAAAATTGTTAGGATTTGAAAGAATCCCACCAGGTTGTGACAACTTTTCATACATAACTCCATCAAAGATGTCTGAGATAACATTCTCAACACTGTGTGGTCTGTCAAATCGATAGCTGAGGTGCTTCTGAATTTCTGGATTTTCCAGAAGGTTCTGAATCTGTGGTGCAACTGGCACATTGATAAAGAAGCTACCATTATTTAAAGAAGTGATCTCAACTGTTTCATTACAGGATGGACATTGTGTGATGTTCTGGTCAGTAACTAGTTTTTGTGTTCCAATGTGACATTTGCAGGCTCGACAGTAAAGATGAAACTCAACTATCTCCGAGTTGTTCTTGAATACCTTATTAAACAAATGTTTGGACCCTGGGACTACATCATTACCAAAAAGGAAATTAATCAGTCTCAGCAAGTCATCTAGTTGACAGCCAGTAATATTATGTACAGCAGCATGAGTCATTATCAGCAGCAGAGCCTCTGCCTTTGTGATGGAGCCTGTTGATTTGAGAACTGTGTCCATCCCTGTGTCTGTGCCAATTTTGTGAAGTGGATCATCTGTTGGCGTTTGAACCTCACTTTCACTATCGGTTGCATCTGTATCTTCAGAAGATGTGCTAAAGGTGTTCTCATCCAATTCATCCCGACCAAATAAATCTGAGACAGCCTCACCCTAGAGAATTTCAAAAAGACATTTTAGTATGGGACAGGATAAACAACTGTGTTTTAATATGTAATGATTTTTAAAGCTGCACTATGGAAGATTTTTTATATGGAAGATTATGTATACTGATTATGTATATAGCTTCTGAAATAAAATATACGTATATATGACTGTTGTAGCCTAAAAGTTTATGCGTTATAAATTATATGCTGAATCAAATAAAATATTTCTTATACTTTTTTGAATTGCCTATTTGATGCTTTTTTCATTTAACACAATGACTTTATTTTTTGGCTGTAATTTCTCAGCAAAATTTAATGTGATTAATCTGCAATTAATTAGATTAATCGCCACATTGTGTAATTAATTGGATTAAAAGTTTTAACTGCTTGACAGCGGCTGAGCATTTTTGAGAATAAAAAGCATATCAAGAAACACAAAATTAATACCCATGGCTCCTGATGTCATATTGAGGTCTTGTGAAGTGAAACATTCGATCCGTACAAGAAACTGAACATTATTTACAATATTATTACCTGTAATCCAAAACCTCAGGCAAACTGGGAAATCTGATTATTTTCTGCACACTGGTTCTTTCAGACAATTCCATTCAATGAACTGGTTCAATTCACTGGTTTCAATGAAATGACTTAAACACATACGCAATTATATTATTAAAGCACCCAATAATGATGTGAAACTTGGATGTTTTACATGTCTAAAGCATATAAAGTGAATAAACTAGTCTTCATCAGCTCACCTTTTTACATAAACAATGAGAAACCATAAAACATTCATTTCACCCCTTCATTGAAGTGTTCGGTTCACGTATGTGCATATCAGCGGCTCATCTGTCTTCAGTCCGATTCAAACTGTTTCCTCAGTTCAGTGACTGTTAGAGAAACTGGAGCACTAAATCAGTTCATTCATCACAGGATCAGATACTCCAGTATTTTGGCTCATTTCGAGTCGGAGTGACTGTCGGACATCCAAAAGTGAGTGTTGATTGAGTAACTTGTAGATCTGCGCTGCTCGAGCTGTGAACTGTTTCAGACGCTTCAGTCTGATTTGATGAACTGGTTCATCTAGTTCACCAAAAAGAACCGGTTCAAAAGAATGATTAGATCCCGAACCGAACATCACTCCAGACCGTTTGCCTGAGGCAAATAATATTGTAAATAATATTCAGTTTCTTACACAGACCAACTGTTTCACTTCAATAAGACATCAATATTCTGTGCAGCCGCTGAATTACATTTTATGAATCGCCAAAGAGCACGGTTTCAGCTAAAAATCTTCTTTACTCTTCTACTGAAGAAAAAACATCACCTACATCTTGGATGGCCTGAGGGTGCATAAATGAAAAGCAAACATTTCATTTTTGGGTGAACTATTCCTTTAAGACACAACCTGACTGTTGAAGAGTATACTCGCCAAGATGGCATTTTGGCATAATTCTGAGTATATTTGTCAATTCAAGAGCAAGAAAACACAACTTAATTTAAAGCCCTTAATACAAACATGTCATTTGATTATGCACTTTCCCCACAGCAGCTCACTCTGTGGCGTCCGCTATTTTTCAGATTAAACTACTGTATATCGATATAAACGGTATTGCCTCATACCATATCGCTTATAAAGAATATATCGATATATCGTTCAAACTCGATGTACCACCCAGCCCTATTAGCAAGAGCAAAAACCTAAATCTTTTTGAAAGAATATTTCACTTAAAATGTAGGATTACTACTATTTGGTTCTAATACGGGCTTTTGCATTAACCCAGGTAAGTAAAAATGTAGGTAAGTAAAAAAAAAAACCCTGCACAGATATGTTTATGCAGGCTGCCACTGGTGAAAAAAAAACTACCTCCGAGTCTGAGGTAGACATGTGAGAGGGGGCCTCGTCTGTGTCCGCATGGGTCTGTCCTGGGTCCATTGAGGTTTGGTCAACAGTGTGGCTGTTTATCCTTGACTGGTCTCCCACCTATGAAACCACAGATAGGCCATTAATATTCTCGATTTTGATAATCGATTAGTTGGCCGATTATTTTTTCAATTAATCGG
>NW_015660145.1:418-545 GCF_001515625.1 Sinocyclocheilus rhinocerous | reverse complement strand
AAAGAGAAAGGAACACTTGAAATTGCATCATATGACCCCTTTAAGGTGTTCACATGAAGTCCGATTGATCCGATTGAGCCGTCAATCCGATTACAAACTGATTATTTGGTTGCATGTAAACGTAGTG
>NW_015660145.1:0-307 GCF_001515625.1 Sinocyclocheilus rhinocerous | reverse complement strand
AACACATTTCATTACACCAAATACACAAAATAATGTTCTTTTTAGCAGCATCATATGACCCCTTTAAAGGAGACATATTATGCCCCTTTTTACAATATGTAATATAAGTCTCTGGTGTCCCCAGAATGTGTCTGTGAAGTTTCAGCTCAAAATACTCCACAGATCATTTATTATAACATTTTGAAAATGCCTATTTTGAGTGGAAGCAGAAACACGCTGTTTTTCGTGCCGGTCTCTTTAAATGCAATTGAGCTACTGCTCTCCGCCCCCTTTTCCAGAATAGAGCTACGCCATTACAGCTCGGACC
>NW_015660144.1:0-16423 GCF_001515625.1 Sinocyclocheilus rhinocerous | reverse complement strand
CAAACACTTGCTGTTTTTAAATCCAGTCTTAAAACTTATTTTTATGCTCTGGCATTTAATGCAGTATGAGAGCTGTTTTATTTATTTGGTTAGTGTAATTGTTTGTTATTTTTGTTATGTGTAAAATTGTTTAACTTTGTTTATGCTTGTACAGCACTTTGGAAAACAATTGAAGAGTTTATTTGCAAAAACGCACAATGAAAAAACATGATTTCTGAGAATCGTTAAAAACGGAGTTATCTGTTTTTGCAAATGAACTCTTCAATTGTTGTTTTAAAAAAGTGCTCTATAAATAAACTTTGATTTGAAATGTCACATATTCAAATTTATTGTCACAATTTAATGTCACATTAATTTATCTACAAATTTCCCTTTTCATACACATGTACAAAGAAGAATTGATAGGCTGGAGGAGGAGTTCATGCAAAACTGTGATGTTTATCGCTCATAAGCCGTTGTGCCTACAGAAGTGTTTCTGTTCACTGACTGTATGTGATTTTTGTCGAAGAGCATCATTAGCAATGGCAACAATAATTAATTCAGTCCTGATATTACTATTTTTAAATGGTTTGTTATTTTTGAAATAATAATAATAATGATATATTACTGTATACATACTTTTAGCAAGCACATAGTTATACTTTTTTCTGAATTGTCAGTTTATTATATTTCTCTTTTCCACAGATATTCATTGTCAGACTCAGTCTGACTCAGTCTCAAGATGTGGTAAAAATGCCAGGTGAATCTTTTCGGCTGGTGTTTTCAAATAGTTGTATCTCGGCCAAATATTGTCCTATCTTAACAAACCATACATCAATGGAAAGCTTATTCATTCAGCTTTCAGATGATGTATAAATCTCAATTTTGAAAAATTGACCCTTATGACTGGTTTTGTGGTCCAGGGTCACATTTATGCTCCAGATGCCTATACTGTTCCATTTCCAAGAGGTGGTGCTCTTAGCTGACTGTTTCGGACTTCACTCACTGAATGTTTGTTTTCTTGAACAAGAAACAGACAGTCCAATTTCAAAGATTGAAGAAACACAAAAAGCCTTCATAATCATGATTTTTATTTTTTTTTAATCAGTAAACTATTGACGGCACCAATAGCCTCGTGGGCAGTTCGCCGACATATAGCACCATTGCGCTTTGGGTGTCCCGAGTTCGAGTCCTGGCTTGCAGACCCTTCCCGACCCCATCCCCTGTCTCTCTCTCCCACTTCGCTTCCTGTCTAATATACTGTCCTATCCTAAAAGAAGGCAAAAACGCCAAAAATAAATCTTAAAAAAAAATGTAAATCAACAGCACCTATTTCATTTATCCAAGCTGGTAATATATGAAGTCCCAATAAGCACCGTGGAAAGTTTTGAGTGAAACATCACACGGTTCCTGCGCAGGTGGCTGGGCCTGCCAAAAAGCCTGAGTAGCATTGCTCTTTATGGGCATACAAATAAGCTGCAACTTCCCTTCACCAGTCTGGCTGAGGAGTTTAAGGTCACAAGAGCCAGGGAAGTGCTATTGCATAGAGATTCCTCTGATTGTAGAGTCACCTCTGCAGGCATCATAGTCAGGACGGGAAGGAAGTGGCGGGCACGGGAGGCTGTCGAGCGGGCAGAAGCAAGGCTGAGGCACATGCATCGGCCCGGAAGATCACTTGGAGAGAGCTTTGGAAGTCAGAACCAGCTAGACTCAAGTTCTTGATCCAGTCAGTGTACGATGTTCTCCCAAGCCCATCCAACCTGTATAGCTGGGGACTGGCAGAGACTCCAGCATGTCCGCTGTGCCTGGCGAGAAGTTTTTTTGGAGCATATCTTGAGATGCTGCCCTAAAGCCCTGGGAGAGGGGAGGTATAGGTGGCGCCATGACCAGGTGCTGAAGGCAGTAGCTGAAACCATCTTCTCAGGAATTCAGCAGAGTAAACACCAGCACCCTGCAAGTCATAACATAGCCTTCGTCAGGGCTGGGGAAACACCTCTGGCAGGATACAAGGTCCAAACAGGACTTCTAGCCAAGGATCGTTACTGGCAGTTGAGAGTGGACCTTGGGAGGCAGCTCAAGTTTCCAGAGCAGATTGCAAGTACGTCACTCAGGCCTGACCTGGTCTTAACATCTGATGCCTCAAAGCAAGTGGTGCTGCTGGAGTTGACAGTTCCCTGGGAGGAGCGGATAGAGGAGGCCCACGAGCGGAAGAGAGCTAAGTACCTCGAGCTGGTGGAAGCTTGCAGAGAAAGTGGGTGGAGGGCCTGCTGTGAACCTATCGAGGTGGGATGCAGGGGATTTCCAGGGCAGTCTCTTCATCGGGCCTTCAGGCTCCTTGGTATTAGAGGTTCACAACTGAGAAAAGCCACCAGGAACATCAGTGAAGCCGCTGAAAAGGCCTCGCAGTGGCTGTGGATCAAAAGGGCAGACCCGTGGTGTAACGTGCTGCTTGGACACAAACCGGGGATTGATCACCCCCGGTTGGGTCGCCCTGGTGAGGGTGTCTGATGATGAAAGACTCGAAACACCCTATGATCCTGGGTTCATCACTGAGGATGTGTCCAAGCGCACCATCCAGACATAAATGGTGTTTCTTCAAACTAAGTAATTTACAGATATTATACAAACAAAAAATTAAAAATTAAATGAGAAAATAATTTATGATGAAGTTACTCTAAGGTTGCTGCTCTAATGTATAAAGTATGAATTAATGTTGTAGTGTTTCTTTTAGACTGGACATGTAATGAAATCAGGAGGCAGGCAAAAAGTACTGATCAGGGCTGCTTTCCCCAAAAGCATTGTAAGCCTACAGTAAGTAGATCATTGAACTGTCGCCAACAATGGTCTCTACAAGCGACTTAGCTCACAATGCTTTTGATAAATGCAGCCCAAGATTGTATCTTTACTACAAACTTGCAGCATGACAATCAGGCTACATTAGAACTGATGCTACCAGAATAACATATTGAGGAAGTGTTGTAATAGCGTTGCAAATATTCAGTGCCTTTATGTGAATATTACAAATGATTTATTATGAATCATAACCAGTTATAATTCGTCATAAATATTTCCATTTTTGAGTTGAAAAACCCTACACTTTCATACATTAATTATCATAACTTATCTTAATTTATCTTAAATTATATTAACTTGTCTGCCAGGTGTCTGATTAAAGTATAAATAGTCTTTACCTGAAGTCGTTTACAAGCTGCACATGCAATAAAGAGCTGATTCGTTGTTGATAAATGATAAAAGACATTTGAAAGTTTTGCTTCCTAATAGATTTTAGGTAAACATCCACCTTATTCAGCGCTCTTTTTATTTTATTTCTTATAAAATATCCCATTACTACTTTGGTATGAGAAACCGCTGCAAACTATTCAGTGCATGAGTGAACATTCACGAATCTGCCGTCGCCAGTACTGATTCTAAACGGGTGAAAGAAAACACACATGAGGATTTATCAGTAACTGGGGCTCATGCCCCTGTAAAATGGGACTAGGGACACCCATGCATGCTACCATCCATCAGCACACATCCATCCACATTTTTCATCTAGGCAAAAATGCTTTAAAAAAATATTAAATTGTCATAATAATTTAATATTTATGAAAAATATTCTCAGAAATGTACTATATACCATTTTTCTTTGTTTACTTTATCTAGGCCCATTATACTATTCATCATTCCACAGTTAACATTTTTGTGTACTATTTATTTATATATATACAAATTTCTGTTTTTCATACTCATAGATACAAACAAGAATGGACAGGCTGGAGGAGGAGTTCATGCAAAACTGTGATGTATATGTGCTGTTGAATTGTGTCTGTGTTGTATGTGGTTTTTGTAGAAGAGCATCATCATGACAATAATTAATTCAGTCCTGATATTACTATTTTTACATGGTTTGTGAATTTCTAAATAAATAATAATATATTACTGTATAAATACTTTTGGCAAGCGTAGTTTTACATTTTGCTGACTTTTCAGTTTTTCTCTCTTTTCCACAGATATTCATTGTCAGACATTCACTCAGTCTCAAGATGTGGTAAAAAGACCAGGTGAATCTTTTCAGCTGGTCTGTACTGCCTCTGGATTTACATTCAGTGGCTCTTGGGCAGCTGTGGTGAGACAGGCACCCGGTAAAGGACTGGAATGGGTTGCAGCTATCACTTCCACCAATGATGCATACTATTCCCAGTCAGTCCAGGGCAGGTTCACAGTGTCCAGAGCTGATTCCAGCAGTCAACTGTACCTACAGATGAACAGCCTCAAGACTGAAGACCCTGCTGTGTATTACTGCGCTAGAGAGGCACAGTGAATGAGTTCAGTGTCAAAGCAATACAAAAACCACTACCTATACTGTTTGCTTCATTTATGCTCCAGATGCCTACTGTTCCATTTCCAATAGGTGGTGCACTTGTCAAGCAGTCTTAGTTTCGGACTGAACGTTTGTTTTCTTGACAAAGAAACAGACTGTTCAATGTTGAAACTCTGAAGAAACACAAGCAATTCTGATTATTATAAAATTCTTATCTATTTTTTTAAATTATGTAAACCAACAGATTTGATCAATGCAATATGTGCCACAGTGTACATTTTATTTAAGTCAAAATAAATCAATGTTAAAAATAACATGTAGTGCTGCTTTGGGATCTCTGCATTTTTCATGTGTTCACTAATAAAGAATAATGCATTTTCTTTAAATAGTTTTTCATCTTTAATTAGTAAAAATGTTTTAAAATGAAACAGAAGATATTTAATGATTTTTAATGGCTCATTTACAATAAGCAAAGACTGCAATGTTGTCATTTCCATTTTAGAGTTGTCATTTGAATTTAATTTGTTCATTAAAAAATGAATGATGCAAACCTCTTTCCTTATGCAAACAGGAGCATACAGATACAATAAAGAGCTCTGGGGTGGAGATAGTCACAAGTCCCACCTGAGAGACTACAGACAGATATAATCATGTACTTTATATTATTAGTGATGATTTTATCTACTGTGCCCAGTGAGTATCATTATCAACACTAAACAACACTACAGTTTTATTAGGGTGTCTTGTAACTGATATTCCTTTAAAATAAGATCAGTTCAGGTTCATTTTCAGGGGTTTTGTGATGATAATATGCACAAATAAGTTCAGTCAATGGCAATGTTTCCAGGTGTTCATTGTATTGAGCTGAATCAGCCTGCTCTCATGGTGATAAAACCTGGGGAATAATTTTCCATCGGCTGTAAGATTACTGGATATTCAGCATCAGGAGGTGGCTGTACTAACTGGAAACGACACTCAGCCGGAAAAGCGTTGGAATGGATTGGCTGGTTGGTTCTGTAGTTCTGGAGATACAGGCAGCAGCAACACAATGAAGAATCAGATCAGTTTCACTGCTGAAACCTACAGCAACACAGTTTTCTTACGAGGTCAAAACTTTCAGACTGAAGACACAGCTGTATATTATTGTGCACGCAATACACAGCATCACAAATTGCCTGAAGACCTGTGCAAGAATTACTGCTTTCTCTGCAGAGACTGGTTGGAAACAAAATGCAAAAAAATATTGCAGACACATAAAAAGTGCCTAGAATATTATTTATTTACTGTTTATTTGCATTTTATATATTATTACGTTCTTCAGCTGCTACATGACTGCTTGACTATTTATTTGCTTCATTAAAGTATTTGAAATCTTGGTACATGCATTTTGTTGCATTTCACATTTGCACACTATTTAATCAATCACGCAATAAATTAGTACACAGCAAAATCCCCAGAGTTAAATCAACTCTATTCAGAGAACATTTGGTTCCACTCTAAATAGTGTTAAAGTAACCCTGAAGCAGAGTTAAAGTTAATGAGATAATTAAGTGATGAATTAAGTGATGATTGAGCATTAGTGATGAACAGCTGCTAACAAGCAGAATCAAGAGTAGGAGTAATAAAGTAGCATTTACTTCAAACCATGATCTTTTCATCAGCTCTACTACTGCTGGCAGCAGCTGCATCCCGTGAGCTTTACTGATGCATTATTTATTCACTGGATCCGTCAAACCGCTGGAAAAGCACTGGAGTGGCTCAGATATCTTTGTAGTGGTGGTGGCAGTAATAAGACTCTGTGAAAAACAAGATCAGTTTCACCCAGGACACGTCCAAAACACAGTGTTTCTACAGGGAAATAATTTTCAGACTGAAGACACACGGCTGTGTATTACTGTGCAAGATACACACAGTCACTAAACAAGCCACAGCTCTGCACAAAAACGTCCTCAAGTCAAAACCCTTTAATATATTACCATCCATCTTCCCGTATCCAATCATAAATATAAAAAAAATCCCATAATCTTTTAAAAATTTACTTATATCTTTTTAAATGACAGTATTTTGTGGCATCAAAATAAGGTTTTGCTGTAATAAAGGTATTTTCGGTAAGGCCCATTTCTGATATGCTGTAAATCACGTGCACTACTCACTCTACAAAATGTTTTTAAATCTATCCTTATAAATTCTTGTGCACTTGTTTATCATACTGTACATTTAGGTGAGCGAGAAAATTTGCAATGCAGACGGAGGGAAAGAGTTAATGCAAACCTGCAATGTGTTTTCTTCTTAAGCTGCTGTAAGCTTTGTAATGTGTCTGTATTTGCTGACAGTCAGTCAACAGTCGACAATGAAGAAAAAAATGAATTCACTCTTGTTAAACTTATTTTTACATGGTCAGTAAATAATGCCATTTTCTAAATTCGTCAGATTAAATGTAATTTATTAAAGAAAGCTTTAGATTCTGTAAATGTTTCAGTGTATTCACTTTTGTTCTGCTCCACAGATATTCATTGTCAGACTTTCATTCAGTCTCAAGGTGTGGTAAAAAGACCTGGTGAATCTTTTCGGCTGGTCTGCACATCCTCTGAATTTTCATTCAGTACCTGTGCTGCAGCTGTTGTTAGAGAAATCCCTGGAAAAGGACTGGAGTGGATTGCATTCATCCATGTATCCAGTTCTCAGATCTTCTATTTCCAGTCAGTTCAGGGCAGGTTCACAGTGTCCAGAGATGACTACAGAGGTCAGCTTTACCTACAGATGAACAGCCTCAAGACTGAAGACACTGCTGTCTATTATTGTGTAATAACGCAGTGAATGAGCTCAGGGTCAAAGCGATGCAAAAATCAATTCCGTTTCATTACCAGGAGGTGGCTGTTGTTTAATTTTTTGGTAAATGCATTTATATTTTTCAGTATTTCAGCATGTAATTTTCTGTTGATGCACCTAATAAGATCTGTCGCACTAGACCAGATGTTCTCAACTCTGGCCCTCGAGATCCACTTTCCTGCAGAGTTTAGCCCCAACCTTGATCAAACTCACCTGTCTGTAACTTTCTAGCAATCTTGAAGACCTTGATTAGCTTGTTCAGGTGTGTTTGGTTAGGGTTGGAGCTAAACTCTGCAGGACAATGTACCTTGAGGGCCAAAGTTGAGAACCCCTGGTCTAAACAAATGTATAAAGGTTTAATGTTCAAATTTTAGGATGCAAATTGAATGACCAATAAGAATCTCTAAATAGGCCTTCACATCAAAACATCAACGTTATATCTTTATATTAAGAATATATTTTACACCTTAAAGAAACGTGACATGTCCTGTCAATTTCTTCATCTTTTTTTGTGCTTACATATATAACTATATGCAAATTCTCCATCTGCTATGTACTAAAGTGAAGTGTGTCTGGGGCACAGAAGGAGAAATTCACATCATCTTAAATCATGATCTTCTCATCAGCTCTACTACTAAACTCTAAAGCAATTAAATATTTTTGTTTTGAAATATAAATACTAACACATTCTTTTATTGTTTTTCAGCTGGTGTTTTCTGTGTTGAGCTCACTCAACCTCCATATTTGGTTGTGAAACCTCAAGAATCATTCTCCATCTCCTGCAGGGTTTCAGAATCAAGCTATTGCATTCACTGGATCCGTCAACCCACTGGAAAAGCACTGGAATGGCTCGGATATCTTTGTAGTGGTGGTGGCGCTGACATTAAAGACCCAGTGAGAAACAAGATCAGTTTCACCCAGGACACGTCCAAAAACACAGTGTTTCCACAGGGAAATGATTTTTTAGACTAGACTCAGCTGTGTATTACTGTGCAAGACTGTCACAGTGACTAAAGAAGCCACAACTCCAACAGATGTCATTTTTATGGTTAAGATCAGATATAACTAACTCTTTAACAGGTAACAACTGGACATTCAATCTTTACATTGAATTATACAATTCTTGATCTTTCAAATATATGCAACAGATATATAAAATACGTAAACAAATGACCACAGTTTACTGTCTTGTCATTACCTATCCTCATGAGTCTTAAAAAAGCCTTAAAAACCCTTTCTTTACAGGAATCACAAAACCTCTCCTTTAATGTTCTTGCATTCATAACACTGTTTCAGCATTCAATAAATGTTTAAGCAAATATGGTTGTTATATTTTTTCTTTGGATTAACTTTAGACTTTATTTTATAAATCAAGAATACAAAATTGGAATTTTTGTTAATAATTACCATAAGGACTACAGCCAGATAGATGTTTACATCAATGCAAATCTCCGCCATTCTCTCGTGTAAACAGTAGCACACATACACAATAAAAGCTTTTTGTTTTACAGAGCCATAGCAGAGTGAAAATACAACCAGCATCAAGTACTGTATTTCAGTACTACTGATTTTGGCAACTGCACACATGTCCAACAATAAATATTTCAAATGTGGATCTCTTTTTACTTCAGTGAGAATGTTTTATTTATTGTTTGGTCTTTTCTGTATTGAGCTGGGTCAGCCTCCTGTCATGGTTGTACAACCAGGGGAAATGTTTACCATCGTCTGTATAAGATCACTGGATATTCAGTATCAGGTGTTGGCTACAACACAAACTGGATCAGACATTCAAGTGGAAAACCAATGGAATGGATTGGATATAGTTCCGCTACAAATTACGTCATAGATTCACTTATAAATAAGATCAGTTTCTCTGCTGAATCCTCCAACAACACAGTTATTTTAACAGGAAAAAAATTTCAACACTGAGGACACAGCTGTGTATTACTGTGCTCGCTATACACTGTGCCACAAACTGATTTAGAACCTGTATAAAAACATCTGCACTGAACACATATGAACATTTATTTATAATATTAACATAATATTAGACATTGCATTAATTTTCGATGCAATCCTTCATCTCACTATATATACATAATAAATGTTTGGTAAATAAGTGCATGTTCACGGCTCACTGTCCTGTTGGTAACTAGATTAGCAACTCTTAAATAGACCCCCTTTTTCACATGAATCATAAAGCCTTCTTAAATGTTCCTGTTTATCCAAAATTCCTCTTGCTGAATCCAATAAACGTTTACAAACACATCTGTATCTTGCTACTATCGTCAGATAGATTTTTACATCAATGCAAATCTCCTCCCTTCTCTCTTGTAAACAGAAGCACACAGACATAATAAAGGCTCTTTGTGTTTTACAGAGCGGAGTGAAAATACAACCGGCATCATGTACTGCATATCAGTACTGTTGATTTTGGCCGCTACACACTGTGAGTATCATCAGCCCAACAACAACAACAACAAAATACTAATGAACATTAGTTCAAATGTGGAGTTCAATTTGTATCACTGAAATGTTTTATTGATTGTTCTTAGGTCTTTTCTGCATTGAGCTGGATCAACCTCCTATCCTGGTAGTTAAACCAGGGGAAACATTTACCATCGCCTGTAAGATCACTGGAAATTCAGCCTCAGGTGGAGGCTACACAAACTGGATCAGACATTCAAGTGGAAAACCGATGGAATGGATCGGCGGGTTCCATACTTCCAGTAGCAATGGTGTCAAAGACTCCCTCAATAATAAGCTCAGTTTCTCTTCTGAATCCTCCAGCAACGCAGTTATTTTAACAGGAAAGAACTTCAACATTGAGGACACAGCTGTGTATTACTGTGCTCGCAATGCACTATGCCACAAACTGCCACAGGACCTGTACAAAAACCTGTCTCCACTAAACACATTTTTCAATAAACAGTTCCTTTTTGTATTATACATCATATGACACAATAACCAAAATATAGCTAAATCAAAGCAAATGAATAAATGAATATGGAACACTAAATGAGTCAGGTGATATTTTAGCATTTGTAAATACTTTTTATCGAATTCATCCACTAAATGGCATGTTATAACATTGTATGCTCAATTGACCCATTGTAAGAATAATTTAAATGCCAGAAGAGGACACCCTTCCATAAAAAAAAACAAAAAAACTGACTCTAGGCTTTGAACTCACCCATTATGTGTGTCCCCATGCATGAGCAAATATATCTATGCAAACTCAATAGCCATATTTCGTATTTAAAACTAGTAAATGAGTGATTTATCTGAAGAGGAGAGACAATGTTCTCCCTAAAGCTCCTTGTGCTGTTGGCAGCTGTACACAGTGAGTGTTTTTATTTATTTATTTTTTTAAAGAGTGAGAGGCGGTTATTTAGGCAGTTTTAAGGAGTTACAATGTTACACCCAATCCTATTTCATCAGTATTGTGATTCATTAGATGTGTAAAGCATTTTCTGTCTCTGTGTTTAGGTGTTTATTCACAGGTTGTTCTCACACAGTCTGAACAGTCAGTAACTGTGTCTCCAGGTGGTTCCTACAAACTGACCTGTGCATGTAGTGGATTCACTCTTAGTAGTTATAGGATGCACTGGATCCGTCAGGCCCCTGGAAAAGGACTGGAATGGATCTTGCACTATCATACAGACTCTGACAAAGGCTCAGCTCAGTCAGTGCAGGGCAGATTCATGGCATCCAAGGACAGCTCTAATTTCTATCTGCACATGAGCCAACTACGGACTGAAGACACTGCAGTGTATTACTGTGCAAGAGATTCACTTTGCTTGTTTTCATACAGCTACCCTTACAAAAACCCAGATCAGGAAGGGGTGAGGAATGGAGATGATGGGTCAGTCACTGTATTTTAATTTATTGGGGTTTTATAAATGTATTTTATTTTGTTTTATTTGTGAAGTGGTGTATTCACTTACATATTTATTTTAAAGTGAATAAATTAATCTGATACATTTTTTGCTCTCTTATCTTTAAACATGTTTATAAAGTCAGGTTAAAAACAGCAACATCTCAGCAGTTGTTTGGAATTCTTCTTAATGATTGAGTTCTAATCAGATGAGCACTAATAATGCCTATAAGACACGTTAAAAGCAGATAATGTCATATTAAAGCCAGAATTCAACCCAAATTCAATCCAATAGACCCCTTCACCCAACAACCAGACTTTGTGCCGGGATGTCTGTGAACGACCCCCGACCCCTGGTTACCATGGCAACCAGGACACCACAGCCAGACCAGATAAACTTTTACGACCTAATGGCATGTCGAGAGATTCTCCCTCTTACTTAATTCCCTCTGAAACAGACACATATACTGGCTATAAAAAAGGACTCCTTTCGATAATTCATAGACAAACCTTTCTTTGACCATTCTATCATGCATATATCCAGGTCATTCTGTGTATTAATACTGTTCTTGTATATCGTCTTTTTTATTGTATACTGTTTGTGCATGCTTAGAACCACTAGTTAATGTAATCTCACTTCTACCATGTTTGGTATCTACAAATTCGTATTTTGATGATCTAAATGAGAGTGTATATTATATATGTTGATACCTATGCAACATATTAGTGTCCTAGGAATCTTTAATAGTTTTGCATCAACACCCAATCCAGTTACATATATGCAAAATACCATGTTTGAAGACAAAGGGTCATAAACTTTCCCTCCAAAAGTTAAAGTCACCATTGGCTCTCTGAACCCCCGGAGGTGTCACCTCCATAGAAGTTAAAAGGCCTCACATCAGTGACCCGCCTAGCTCTCGGTCTCTTCTCTCATCACCTTCCCGTCTTCTGCTTTGTCTTCTGGTTGCTAAGTCCCAGGGCCAGTGCAGCCGCGCCTGGCAGTCCTCCCCTACAGCCATGTCTTCACTCTTCACCCAATTCCAACACCACCATTATCGGTACTTCTATTATAAAAAGGTATTTTTTTCTGTGTAAACTCTAAAAATAGTGCAATCCAAAAGTATTGTTTAGTGTAAAACATGTTGAAGATTAGCCAATAGGCTGCCGATTCATTAAATGATAAGCTGTTTCCTCATAAAAGCTGTATATTCAGCGTAGTGATGCCTCTCCTCCTTTGACATCCATTCAAACAAAATGGCCTCTGGTCTCCTTCCCTGCATACTGCCAAAGCTACAGCGTTAGGATTAGCCATTACGCTTTTTTGGCTAAAGGTTGCAGGCTTGCCTTCCAGTGGCTTTGTACAACACCTTCGGTGCTTGGTCCCTAATGAACCAGGAAAATCTTAAATGTTAAGCACATCATTGAATATCTTTGAATGATGATCTTTTGAACAGACTTTCAGTCTAAACAGTGCAGAATCAATGATGATAGTACTAAATAAGCTTTAGGAAAAGTTATACAAACATTTTGAAAGGCAGCATGGTTCCAGAGGTTAATAAGAGTCACAGAAAATGTAAATGTATCTTTAGAGGGAACCCTATGCAAACCTACTTCTCCTTGCCCTGATTAAAAGAAAAAAGACTCCACTCAGTTCATCTCACAACACTTGTTTGTGACTTAGCTGCATTACGTTTCTTGTTTCATAACATGCCAATGGATATTGTGTCTAAACTGGGTTTTATCTTCATGTTTGCTCTCACAGAATGTAAGACGCTCTTGAAAACTTGTTGATAATTAGACTTATTCATGTGTATTGTTGTAAATGTTAGTGTTGAACTGTTTGTTTTTCAGTCTGTTGGTGTCAGACACTGACTGAGTCTGAGTCAGTGGTCATTAAACCTCGAGGATCTCACAGACTTACCTGTACAGTCACTGGATTTAGTGGTGACCAGCACTTGGCTTGGATCAGACAGGCTGCAGGAGGAGGTCTGGAGTGGCTGGCATACATCTCATCTAGTAGTAGTTATATATACTACTCTCAGTCTGTTCAGGGACGCTTCACCATCTCCAGAGACAACAGCAAGAAACAGATGTATCTGCAGATGAATAATATGAAGAATGAAGACACTGCTGCATACTATTTTGCAATAAAACCACAATGACAAATACAACTACAATACTGAACAAAATTTGAAAATATCAAGAAGTAAGTTAAACTGCATATACACGCTTTCCTACCATTTGGTTGAACAGTTCCAGTTGCATTTCCACATGAAAACTGTTCAGTACAATTAACATTCCCGGCAGAGGTAGCTAACAGTGCTAGTGGAACACCTGTAGTGAGGCATTGACAAGTGATTGTTTTGAAGTTAATATAAAATCAATATATTACTAATAAAATATTATGTCAAAAAATGTAAATAAATATGTAAATAAAAAAAGACTGAAAGATTTTATAAATTTTACTAATAAAGATTTTATTATATTAGACTAATTAATAACATTTTCAGTCCAAAAGTAAATATCCATAGTTTTAATACATTTAAATTGTTTTTTTTGTGGAAATAAACTAAATCAAATCAGATTACTAATGTGTTCCCCAATCTCATTTGCATAAGTTTTTCCGTGACTAATCTGCATTTTGCTGATAATAGGTATATAGGCTACTTCTTGTCTGTTGTATGGCAATAGATGGATATTCTGCTTTTTTTTTACAGCATGCACCATCAGCAATATGGTTGGTGTATGCTGTAAAGGAGAAATCTGGACCTAACCAAAAAAAAAAGAAACAGTAATGGAGATGCCGATCCTGTGCTTGTTGACTCTGGAATGGGACAATATCATAAAGGAAAAAAGAAAAAGAAAAAGAAAAAGAAAAAGAAAAAAAAAATGAATATGATACCATATGTATACATATATTATTTATGTTTAATTAATAGTAATTAAAAAAAAACAGAAAAATACCAGATACACATCAAATAAATTAATTAATATTAGCATTTAATATAGATAGATTTGAGTTAATTACTCTGTATGCCTTGTATGGATCCATAAAATGCATGGGAGTAATATGATGCCCCTATTTAAATACAAGATATCCCTAACTGAATATTCAATTATTTAAATGTTGGATTATTCTCTTGAACCCTTCATATTCATTTCTGTATCACTGTACAGCTCAATAATTCAGTATACAAACATGGAACATACTGTATAATCTTGGGATTTACGATGCTGTTCCTGTCTTCTCAATGTATGATTCCAGTTTTTAGTTTTCAGTCTGTTTTTATCTGAATTTACACATAGTGATCATGTTTTATTTTGTAGATTGTTGGTGTCAAACACTGACTGAGTCTGAGGCTGTAGTCATGAAACCTGGAGAATCCCATAAGCTGACATGACCTGCCTCTGGTTTTGACATTGCTGGCTCCTGGATGGCTTGGATCAGACAGAAGTCTGGAAAAGAGCTTGAATGGCTGGCATTGATCAGATATGATAGCCAGGAAATATATTACTCTCAGTTTGTACAAGGACGGTTCACCATCTCCAGAGACAACAGTAGGAAGCAGGTGTATCTGCAGATGAGCAGCTTGAAGAATGAAGACTCTGCTGTGTACTATTGTGCCCGGGAGACACAGTGACTGAAATGCTGTGCACAAAAACTGCCAAGACAGTAGCTTGATAAGAGATTCTCACACAAAATAATGATTGATAAGCTATAGAAAATAGCATTTTTGGAGATTTAAATATTTGAATAAATTCTGTTGTTCAGTAATGTTTTTTAACATAAAAAAATCAAGCTAATAGGTGTCTACAGTCTGTCTTAAGAAAAAAACTTTGCAGAGACTAAAGATACAGCTGTAATAATAGGAGTCTGCCCACCACTAAAATACAGTGCTGCACCCATTTTCACCAGAACACATGGAGAAACTCAGATGTATTTACATACATGCATACACAACATACACACACAGTTTTTGCTAATTCAAGGTTTCAATGCAAATTAACTGATGCCCATCTCATATTTAAACAGCTACACTGTTAAGTCAAAGACTCATCAGCTCAACCTTCATATAAACCATATATGAGACAAAATAAACTGTTTTCTTAGTGTAAATAAATACACATTCATAATTCTATTCTAAATGTTGTGTTTATCCACAGGTATTGACTGTCAGGTTGTGCTCACACAGTCTGAACAGTCAGTAGTTGTGGCTCCAGGTGGTTCCTACAAACTGACCTGTGCCTGCAGTGGGTTTTCTGTTAGTGGCACTAACATGTATTGGATCCGTCAGGCACCTGGAAAAGGACTTGAATGGATTATTTATTATTATTCAGATTCTGATAAGAGCTCAGCTCAGTCAGTGCAGGGCAGATTCACAGCATCTAAGGACATCTCTAATTTCTATCTGCACATGAATCAGCTGAAGACTGGAGACACTGCAGTGTATTACTGTGCAACAGAGACACTGTGGAAACACGAATACAGGCAGCTGTTCAAAAACTCATCATGGGAAATGGGGTGGACATGTTTGAGTTACGCCAGCTCTAAAGTAACATAAGGCCTATCTGAGGTGTTTTGAATATACTAAATGCAAAAAAAATATGTTATTAAATTTGTAATAATTATAAAACTTTAATGATTCATTTCGTGCTTGCTTTGCAGTAAATCTATACAGACTAGTTTGTTTTCTACAGTATGTTTCAGTATGAAGTATAATCCGTACAGTTTATAATATTCAGTATTTTTAATTTCACTTTGTAATAATGGATTGGGCATTTTTTCTAGTAGCATTTCTACTACATAACTGCATTAACTGATGTCGCAATGGAGATTATTAAAAAAAAGTAGTGATATGATTTATAGAATAATTAAACTATTAAACACATCATCACTGCACTATGATGCAACAAGTGTAGCTAAATCCAGTGACCCTCAAATACTTCCCGACAAGCTGCAAATGCAGCCTACAAGGCAGATAGATGTGGCATCACAACCAGATCTTATTTTTGACTCCTTTCAGCCCAAAATAACTAATGACACTGATACCAGCCAATGGCATTCATCAGGGAAAGAGAAAGTGCAATGAACTAATAATAATGATAAATAAATAAATACTTCCCTGCTGAGCTAGAAACTGGATGGCTGAAAATGAACAATGCTGGTGAATGTCCATTAACAATTAATCTTTCAACCAGCCTCAGGCCCCCCTTGGCCATGCTGGGTCAATATTAAATAACAAATCATGAAAGACATTATACAGAGCAAAAGCAGTGAAGTGCAGAGTTTCTCGGGAGCAGCGGATCAAATGTAAAAAGGGGCATTTATATACGCAGCAATTTCAATTGAACAATTACTATAGTAAAATTATTGTAGCGAATCAGCTCATGAGGAAATATGAATAATTAATCAT
>NW_015660143.1:0-815 GCF_001515625.1 Sinocyclocheilus rhinocerous | reverse complement strand
TACAGTGCAACTGTTTTACAGTATATGGCTATTACTGTCATTGTTATTATTATTATTATTCTATTCTAATTATGTATGTGTGTGTGTGTATGAATGTAATTTAGACTGAGACAGTAGATCACAAATAAAAAGAGGGTTGAGTCCTCTTTAAAGTTCAGCTACAAGTCAATTCACTGACTTTCTTCTGACTTCAGTTTTCTTAGTTAAGAACATGAGTTGCAGCTCTTTCAAAGTGCATTAGATAGAATAATTTAACTTTAAAATGAACAAAATCATTAAATTTTTTCCCTAATTCTTCATTTGTCTTTTTTCTTTTTAATAAATATCTCAATAAATATCCTATCGTGGACTTCATATCGCAATAATATTGTATCGTGAGATTTTGATACCGTTACTTTCGCATTCAATAAATGACATCATTACATTTTTCCAATATGATTGTTCCAATAAGGCACACAAGGATCGTAATTTGTTTGTACTCTTCATAATGAAATGGACTAGAGTGATCAGTGAAGCACCCTTCTGCCTGTTTTTACTGGCCTTTGTTGATTTGTAGTCTTTTGAAATCCATCCTAAATGACTGCTGAGTGTAAGCTGTTTTCATGGTCAAACCGAATTACGTGACACGAAAAGCCGTATTTAATGAAAAAATGCAGTTATATTTTAATGTGCATAATACCCAGAAAGATAAAAAAACAGTTGCATGTCATGTCTGGATGAAGCCTGCACTTCATTTAGTACACTAGAGTTTATGTGGATAACAGAAAACAACAAACATCAAAAAAGAAAAAGAAAGTTAATGTGGATAACAGAAA
>NW_015660142.1:338-530 GCF_001515625.1 Sinocyclocheilus rhinocerous | reverse complement strand
GCACTTATAAGTCTGCGATCCACCGTAAAGCAAGAAGAAGAAGACACGTCACACGCCGGCTTTCGAGGACGCGCTCAGGACAGTTCGGACATTGCAGTGAAAATCAGAGGTAAAAAACTATATAAATACTGTACAGTTTCTTGCACAGACCGATCGTTTTGTGTCTTTACACATCAATGTATCGTCACGAGC
>NW_015660142.1:0-265 GCF_001515625.1 Sinocyclocheilus rhinocerous | reverse complement strand
TCCGCGGGATGTGTGCAGTTCTGTTTATTAACCGCTAGAGCACCAAAAGTTACATAGTGGAGAGACTCCAACGGTTTGACTTAAAGGGGTCCTATTATGCTTTTTCACTTTTTAAATTTTAGTCAGTGTGTAGTGTGTATGTTTGGGCATTAAAAAGATCTAGAAAGTTACAAATCTCAAAGTCCACTCCAAAGGGAGATAATTTAGTTTTTTAAAAATTCCTTTTCAAGAACTACAATGAACGGCTCGTTTGGACTACAGCGTT
>NW_015660141.1:0-1182 GCF_001515625.1 Sinocyclocheilus rhinocerous | reverse complement strand
AATGTGCACACTACCCATGCAATGGTTTTAATCAGAAAATGCTAAACCAGGTGTTCCCTTTCAAAAACTACTCTCAATGCTGCGCTCATACCGCTATGGGAACACCTTTCTGTGTGACAAGTTGTGAAGCAAACATGCCAATGCAGAAACAATCCAGTGATGCGTGCCTCCTTGTTCAAGGCCCATCCCTGATTATGATACACATGAGTTTTGTTTTGAGTGTTTGGGGGAAGAGCATGCTGCCTTTGCGCTTCAGCATGGTGATTGTGAGTTAAACATGTCATTTCCTGTTGCCAGTAAGTGGCACTACAACTATAACCGAATATGGGCATGCAGATGTCTTCAGGCCAGGACTCTAATCAAATGTGAAGTTTGATGCAGATTGGACATTGTATGCATGAGTTACAACAACTTCCTGTTTCATGGTATTAATAGCATGCTTTAGTATGTTTATAACACGATGGCTTATTTTAGTGCGTTGTTAATAGTGCATCACAGTGTTAATCATGCCTCTTCCTGTTGACAGTAGGTGGCGCTATGACAGTAACTGAATATTGGCATGTAGATGTAGGCCAGGACTCTTATCAAATTTGTTAAGTTTGGGGCAGATTGGACATTGCATGCCTGAGTTACAGCAACTTCCTGTTTCATTGTATTAATAGCATGTTTTAGTATGTTTCTAGCATGTTGCTAGCCTATTTAACACTTGCTAACGCTTTTTAATATGTTGCTAGGAGTCCATAACAGTGTTAAACATTAAACTTCCTGTTGCCAGCAGGTGGCGCTATGACTATAACAAAATATGGGAATGTAGATGTCTTCAGGCAAGGACTCTGGTCAAACATGTGAAGTTTGGGGCA
The DNA here is from genome assembly GCF_001515625.1 of Sinocyclocheilus rhinocerous. Classification (NCBI taxonomy): domain Eukaryota; kingdom Metazoa; phylum Chordata; class Actinopteri; order Cypriniformes; family Cyprinidae; genus Sinocyclocheilus; species Sinocyclocheilus rhinocerous. Next base: position 322 of record NW_015660141.1, on the reverse strand, counting down.
GATTGGACATTGTATGACTGAGTTACATCAACTTCCTGTTTCATGGCATTAATAGAGTGCTTTAGCACTTAGTAAGTGTTGCGAGCATGTTTGAGCATGTTTCTAGCATGTTTAGCACACAATGGCTTATTTTAGTGTGTTGCTAATAGTGCATCACAGTGTTAAACATGTCACTTCCTGTTGGCAGTAGGTGGCGCTATGACTATAATTCAGTAGCGAACCGTGACTCTTGAGCCTAGGCCCTCTCCCCCTACCCTCGTCAGGGGGAAAAACTACTAGCCTAGCTTACGGTGTCCTCTTCTAAAAGTCATCTTTGACAATT
>NW_015660140.1:1093224-1117096 GCF_001515625.1 Sinocyclocheilus rhinocerous | reverse complement strand
CACAATATTATGACACTTTAAAATACCATATGACCTGCTCTTTAAATCGGATTGGCTGATGAACATTCTAAGGTGTGCAATTATTTTCAGGGAAATGCACAGCAAAAGTAGATCCAGGCAGGTCTTGACCACATTACATGTCCAGATGACTTCACCAAAAATTTCAGTTAAACAATATGATAAAAAAAGAAATTATTTCCATGTTTTTGCCACAAAATTATTTTTTTATGTACCATTTTATCAGTAAAATAGTTTAGCAACTTAAAAGTTGTGTCATTTCTCACTAATAACAGCGCTGTTCTTGAAAAAGATGAACTTGCAGTTTCACTATTAGTAGAAATGCTGCCGCCAAACACTGTTGAGAGATGCACAAACTCAAATAATTCACACACGCTTAATCTCTCTCTCTCTCACTCTCTCTTTCACTCTCTCAATCTCTCTGTCTGTCTAATAACTTACAGAAACTAATAACTTAGTTATAACTAGGGATGCACCGATACCGATACTGGTATCGGTATCGGGCCCGATACTTCCTGTACTCACTCGTACTCGTTCTGGTTAAAATGCCCCGATACCAAACGCCGATACCACAGCATGTGATAAGCGCCATATTCAAACAAAGAAACACTGACAACAGACAGCAGAAAGGAGTTATGGATGTCTACTACGAAGTATATGTATGCAATGAATATAATGTTAAACATTCAGTATTAACGCCTGTATAGCTGATGTGCGCGAGCTGATTAACAAAGCACGCTGAGTGGATTGAGCGCGCGGCGGCGCACATGCGCGAGCTTGTCGAGTGAATATACCTTTCTCACAGACATCACTGGAAAGTTTGTAGTTCAGTCGGATATGTCAAAAACAAGTAAGTAAAAATGTTGAAGGTGTCTGAATATATTTTGGTTTGACTGTATCTATTTGATAAATGAAGTTAACCAACTAACATTATACATACCCTTTTGGTTTCTGTACCCAATATTTAAAAAATGTACAAATGCAATAAAAATATTGGTATCGGCATCGGTATCGGCAAGTACCAAAAATAAAAGTATCGGTATCGGGCGAGTACTGGAAAAAGTGGTATCGGTGCATCCCTAGTTATAACTAATAACTATAACTTAGTTATAACTAATAACTATAACTTACTAACTAATAACTTCATTATTAACTGCAGTAGTCTGCTATCAACATCTCAAGCCTCCGTTGCTAGGTTTAAAATATTGTTTTGGAATTAGCAGCAATGGTGTTGGGTGAGATGCGTAAGATATTAATCCTACTCACAAGAGTGACAAAAACCTAACAAATGTCTTTAAATACAACATCTGAACAATATTTGAGGTGTGTTAACCGTATGAGCGGAATAATTGACTCTGGTCTGTTGAATTATTAGAAAATAATACACACCCACATCCCACGGGTGTGCATTATTTTCTAATAATTCAACAGACCGGAGTCAATTACTGCTTACTGAAAATATTTATATAATAAGTACTAGTATAATATTAGTAATATAATAATAAGGTGCTACATTCACACCGCTAGGTGTTAATGACAAGTCTAACATATTGCCATCATATAGAAGAAATTACAGAGGGTACCTTGAAACTCCTCAGAAGAGCCTTGGCTTTGAAACACTGTGATTCATTCAGCACGTTGCAGAGTGAGTCTGACTCCGGAATGTTAAAATGTCATCTGGTGTAATTGAGTTATAGTTTGTTCAGTGTATATTACTGTGTGTATAGCCAGCAGTGTCAATGCAGGGCTCTGTGTAATCAATCCATTATGACTTGTAAATTCACTTAGAAAGAAAAATAAGCAGCTATTAAGGTTAAATCCCTCTGGACTGAATACGTTAAGAACTCACACAGTCCATTAGGTTCAGACAACACCAGGATATCTGTTGTAAATGTTATCTCATTTTTCCTCAGACACAATATTTTTGATTATCAAATACACATACATGTCAGAATCCCCAATTTAAAGCAATTGATCCGGTTAGATTATTTTTTTCATCCGGCTCAGAGTGGACATGAGAGCATGATGCTTCTGATCTGGTGCTTGTATTCACATTGAGACACCTTTACCTGAGAGCCATCACAGAGTCAGATGAATCAACGTGATCAAACGCCTCAGGGGAAGATCTGAACACAGCTGCTGGGAGGAAGTTTTCTGTGCAAATGTCTCGGGGAAGGTAAATGTTGAGTCTTGTGTTTTACACCAGTATTATGTGAGGAGAGAGACTGTGTGTTAGACATGTGTCATATTTAACCTTTTTGGAGGATATTACAGTTTGCAGATGGTGACATTTGGAATCATTAAATCCAAAAGTACTGCGGAAAATGACTTTTTCCTCTTTGATTTTTCATATGCCGCAGGGTAGCTGCTAGAGTTAATTTAGTGTGAATAAGTATAATCACAAAAAAATCACAGCTGGCATTGTTAATGCTCATCACACTGACAGATGTACGCTCCATGACACACTTAATGCTTTTTTAAATAAACGTATAATGTATTAATGAACTGTTTATGTAATATTTACAACCATAACATTGCTGTTGAGTTTGACTCAAAGCATCGAGTCTCGATATATCAATCAGCAAGTGTCAAAAAGAGGGTGGTAATTACACCATCCTAAATAGATTTCTCGCAATGTTGCATTTACTTTGATTTTTCTAGTTATTTGTTGCATAATAGAGACTGAAGCGTCAGGTTAATGTATGCAACTACAGTATGCTAATTCTCGCTCTATTCATGTCCCTCCCCCTTCATTAGCAGAGCATTATTTATGGCTTGCCTTACAGTATTCAAGAGCTTTACAGTTTGGCACTGCGTGAGTGCAGTGATGCAGATACATCAACAGACTTTGCCTTCTGAAATATTACTACTAAAAATTTAAAGATATTTTAAATTAAAGCCCTAAATTTTTATTTTCGTTATTTTTATTTATTTAATTAATTAATTAATTTTTATACTACTAGTAAAATAAAAATACTTATACTAGTATACTTTACGCAGCAGAATAATTAAAGTAAATGAGAAAATGTTTAAAAAAATAAGAATTAGCTCTTTGGTAAACATTATTATTACTGTTGCTCATATTAAAGGATGTGTTTGCTTAAATTAAAGTTGAATAACAGGAATGATGCATGTTTCTTTTCTAAACGAATTAACAATTTTTTTTGCCTGGTGGAATTAAAATATATATATATATCAAAATGCTATATCAAAATTAGATAGATAGATAGATAGATAGATAGATAGATAAATTCCTTCACAATTGTCTGCTGACGTGTCTTACTGTCTCTGTCCTCCAACAAATACACCAAACACATATGCAGGTTGAATAGATTTTGAATAGATTTGATTTATTATAAAAGAGAACAGAAAAGTATACTTAAGATCATGTTCCAGTATTGAACCCTGAAAACAAAAACACATTTGTTCCTTTTCCTCTTCAATGTCATTTTTATTTGTCTTATCAAAGCAGTTCTTTAACAAAACTCAAAAAAGGCTTTTGTTTCAGTTTTTAATTTGCCTTTTTAGCATAATTTTTTCTGCAAGCAGGTGGATATTTTATTGGGCAATTCTAATGCTGGGTCTCATATTTCATATATTTGTTATCTTAGTATGATATCTTTTTTTGTGTGTTAAGTGCTTTATTATTTCATTGCCGTTCCGCATCCTGATATTAAAATCATCCATTCACGCTTATAAACTCACTCTGGGCTTATTCTGAAAGTCTGATCCTCTATAGTCTTACACTGGCGTCACATAACTCACATTTTCTTTGTTTTTGTGAAGTGTCGAATATCTGGAATTTGGCACATACCAAGTTTAAAATAGGCCCTAAAATTTTTATTTTTTTTCCCTTTATTATTATTCTCCACCAAATAGTCAGTGAAAAGGAGGAAAATTTATATCAATATCAGGAGGTCAAACTAAATATTATATGATATTTTTATTTTATTTTTCAGTTTATCCCTGTTACCAAAATTGTCTAAATACGTTAACACCAATTTTTTTAAGTGTTTTTTATTTATTTATTTATTTATTGAAGTTTCAAGCAAAACATAATAAAAACCATAAAATATATGTTTTTTCCCCTCTATAGCTGGCTCTTGAGGACCCTGTGCACAGCGTCTCTCTTCAGCAGTTTGTCTATGAGAAGCTGAAGGCTCAGCAGATGTTGATGGGGGACCAGGGCTTTCAGGCTCTCATGGAGACGGTGGACACGGAGATCGTGCGACAGCTGCAAGAGTTCATCCACGGCATGTGAGGAAGTGACGAAAACCAGTCTTCTCAGGCCCGAGATGTCAACATTTGAATGATAACCCAGAGAAAAGATCTTACATATTTTTTTAAACACACACTTTCATTTGCTTCCTCAAACACACCTTTTTCAAAGTTTGAGACGGGGCAGAGAGGAAATGTACTTAGACTGAAAAAAGAGACACTGTAAGAAAGTATGTTGTGCTGCCAAGTTTTTATAATGGGAAAAGAGTTTTGAAAGCGCCAATTAAAGGGCCCAAGCAGTGTTTACACTGAGTCTTCATATAAAAAGTTTTAATTTTTGTATTTATGTAAAATACACTGCATGACAACATTCCTTTTTTTTTTCCTCGGGTGGCTTTTCCCAATTACATTTGCTCCTAGATCAGTATATCAGGAACTACTGAAAAGTCATTAACATTTTTGATTGAAAGCATTTTCATATCAGATACACCTAATGAAAAATTAATGGATGTAAATGTTTACCTTCCCGTAACTATTGCTGCTAATGCTCCAACACTGTACATCTCACATGAGGTTCACAGGAGATCATAAGAACCAAATACATCAGAAGCCAATGTCTATATTAATCACAAGTACAGTGCAAATGTATGAGTGAATATTATTACTGCCGTAGCAAGCTTTCCTTTTTTTCATGCAATAGTTCATGCAATAATAAGTGTGTATACATTTGTAGAAATGTTTTTGGTTAAAAATGGGATGTTAAAAAGCACAGTCATACCATAGAACGACTGTCACTGTGAAATTAATTTCGAGTCTGAATAAAAGCCTTATGCTTTAAGTCTTATTTATCCACCACTAACACACCTGATATTGTATCTCACATCTGCAGTAACATGCATACATTATGTTACATTACAGCACATTTCGCTCTGTAGTTTTCATGTATGAACCCTATTTTTTCATTGATGCAGCTTCAATAAAGTTCAGTACAGTCTGAAATTCACTGCTCACTTTGATAGCTTGCTTGTATAAACCTAATGGTTGACATTTTCTGAATGTTTACCATGACCCGAGGAACAGAAATCAGAGGTGCTCAGAGCTGAGCTTTTGAGTGTAGTAGTAAAAAATAGCTGAAATAATAAAAAAAATAACACAAAACAAAAAGCATTTATTCCACTTGGGTGAATTGTATAAATAGTTTTGGCCTAGCAGCTTCCAATGATCTTGCTTTCCCCGCTATATAAAAGCCCACACTTTCATGCTGATGTAATAACTAGAAACAGTCCCTGGTGGCAAGATGTGTGAATCACGTCCAATTAAATGTGGCATTTCTGGAATTACTGTTATTATTTACGTCTCTCATTTTCACTCCATATTGATTAAGTTCTTGGCTACTTCTTGACTTTAAAGTGTAAGTCTTAAGTGGTGCTAGTTATTTAAAAAGACTCACTAACCTTAAGGCGATCTGTTTAGAAACTGGCTTTCTAAGCAAAATGGTTTCTGAGATTGATTCAAGCAAACCCATTGCTGGTTCATTTCTATTGTATAATAGGTCTGCCATCAAAGTCTTGAACTATTAGTCTCAACTTCACACACACCCACGGGCCACTGGCCGTTTGTTGAATGACCACCTGATTGTACTGAAAAATAGCAGAATCTGTGCGATAATCCTTTGCAAGGAAAGAAGCTAATTTTCTATATTTTAGTGATGTCTGCAGTCATTAATGGACTGGGACTGATACACCATTACTTGAATTAGAAATGCGCAAGGAAAAACCAGCTAAATACTGCCATTCTCATAGGGACAAACATATTTCAGGAAAAATATTGCATGTAGAATTTCATTGACAGAATGAAATATTTATGGCCAGTAAAAAGTTACATTTGGACCTTGATGCTTGATTCAGATTAATAAGATTGCCTGTCTGAATGTGTATCCTTACTTGTTGACTGGCAAAAATCAATATTGTTGACTGGTATCTCATAAAACCAACATTGCAGCTGAAACTTTTTGTTTAATAAAGCAGAATACTGAGCTGATTCACATAGAGACATACGAAAAATGTAAGATTGTTTTGGCTCTTACAGCAGCTGAAACTAATAATATAACTGTACTTCATTTCAGACATTTCAAACATGAGTTTTCATTTCCATTTTTGATTACTAATACTGTGATACAGTAATTCTCGACCAGGGGATGGAACCCAATAGGGGGCCTCAGCACTATTCTAAGGGGACCAAAGGATGAATTTCAAAGAAGACAAAATATGCTTTAAAATAAATATGCTGAAAATCAGGAGTAATTACATTCTATTTCTTTTTGTTTTTAAATGTTTATTTTGTTAATGCTCCAAATATCATTTTTATTTGGGAACCAGGATTCCTACAGTCTTGGAAAAGATGATGGATTTTGTTTTATTTAGAACTAGAAACGATTGAGCAGTAATGTAAATTTATATAATGAATATACATTGACTGTTGAACAGGGTTAAATATGCAGAAATTGCCAAAAGAAAGCAATGTTTTGTTTTTTTCTGACAAGTGTGCAGTTAAAATGCTCAAGACAAACAACTACACAACTATCATAAAACATAAAATCATCAGTCGTGGATCATGCAGGTAACAACACACAGTATTTAGATTCAAGAATATGTAAATTTTTGAACGTCATTTTTATAAATTCTGTTATCTGGCTTGTGGAACATATGTAAACATCTGAAATAACATGCAATTTTCATGACCCCTCTTATTTTGTTATAATTATATATACATAATGTAAATTTCTGTGATGTGATATTGTTCCAGTTATGCCAAACTCTAAATTTATAATATAATGTCAGGTAGAATTTACTGAGAAATGACTATAAATGAGGGAAAAAATTATAAAATAATAAAAATAAAAATTCAGTTCTTGAAACTTTTGGAATTATATATATATATAAACTGTGAACACTTAAAACAATAATGGTAGATATGTTAGCCGAGTGCTAACATGACTAACTATATACAATTTTTAATTTATTACCACTCTGTAAAAAATTTTTGAAAATAAGCAGCTTTTTCATTGCAGCAGAAGAACCAGAACTATTTTATCATAAATAGTGGTGCTTGGAATATTGTCTTGGACAATGAGGGGACTTTGAATCAAAAAAACTACTGTTATACACTATTTGCATGTTATTTTACGTTACAACACATTCCGTTTCACACATTTTGTGCGATTGATGTAACAAAAAACAGTTCAGGGCAAGCTACCTCATCACACTGATATGGAGGCATTCTGCGTCAATACTACAAAAAAGATAACGACACGAAATGAGGACAGATTGACTTCAGAATGTATAGGAGATGATTATGATATAATTAAATCCCCCTCTGGGCACACAAGCAATGAACAACAAGCATCTTATATGAGCAGTCATTTCACTTCCCACAATGCAGCGCTGTGTTGCTATTTTAAGAGTGATTTCAGTGTGAGGCAACCACTTGAGAATAATGACTCGGGAATCAATGCTTGACAGTGGACCTTAGGATTCCAGTTCGTCTAAATTATAAGAGTTTACTCAATGGTAAATACTGTTATCAATTAAGTGAAGTGTTTGGCCTGTCGCCCTGATCATTTAAAGGAGCAGTTTAAGTGTTCACTGAACTGAACTGGAGGCTGAGACTAATGTGGAAAGTGCTTATTTATTATGCGAGATGTGAAGATAGAGTTTGTGTCACTTATATAAGGTTATTATCGGCTCTCTTGTAAGCACTTTTGCTAGTATTGAAATGTAAACAATTACTAAAACTCAAATTTTAGTAAACTATAGAGTAACAAAAGCAGTATTTTCTTCATAAAGTTTTTGGCCCATCTCCACGTCATAGCTTGCCCTCGCTTCCCATCATGTTACTTGCTACAGCGGCCTACTTGCTTATGTTTTATTAGCAAGGTTCGGGAGGAGCGCGTCAGATACTTAGCCTAATTAACACAGGTGGAGTGAACTCAAGTTAATCAACACCATGGTATAAATACAGCTGACTTACCGCTATCAATTGACGGTTTATCAGCATCCCCTCCTCCGCCCCATCTCCTCACTTCGAGTTCATAGTATGAACTTCATACTACACTTATACGGGGGGGTAGTACCATAGGTTCGGGCCATTCCCGAACTCGGAGCCCTTACCTCACTTCCCACAATGCAGCGCTGTGTTGCTATTTTAAGAGTGATTTCAGTGTGAGGCAACCACTTGAGAATAATGACTCGGGAATCAATGCTTGACAGTGGACCTTAGGATTCCAGTTCGTCTAAATTATAAGAGTTTACTCAATGGTAAATACTGTTATCAATTAAGTGAAGTGTTTGGCCTGTCGCCCTGATCATTTAAAGGAGCAGTTTAAGTGTTCACTGAACTGAACTGGAGGCTGAGACTAATGTGGAAAGTGCTTATTTATTATGCGAGATGTGAAGATAGAGTTTGTGTCACTTATATAAGGTTATTATCGGCTCTCTTGTAAGCACTTTTGCTAGTATTGAAATGTAAACAATTACTAAAACTCAAATTTTAGTAAACTATAGAGTAACAAAAGCAGTATTTTCTTCATAAAGTTTTTGGCCCATCTCCACGTCATAGCTTGCCCTCGCTTCCCATCATGTTGCTTGCTACAGCGGCCTACTTACTTATGTTTTATTAGCAAGGTTCGGGAGGAGTGCGTCAGATACTTAGCCTAATTAACACAGGTGGAGTGAACTCAAGTTAATCAACACCATGGTATAAATACAGCTGACTTACCGCTATCAATTGACGGTTTATCAGCATCCCCTCCTCCGCCCCATCTCCTCACTTCGAGTTCATAGTATGAACTTCATACTACACTTATACGGGGGGTAGTACCATAGGTTCGGGCCATTCCCGAACTCGGAGCCCTTACCCGGACAGCACGCCAAATATGCATTACCATACTTCAGCTAATTATATGTAAGTGTGAACTCGATTAAAGGGACATTTCTGTCTGCAGTACTAAATAAGTATAAATTGCTCGACAAGTTCAGTCAAACATTTAAACTTAGTTTCCATTCAGCTGGAGTAATAATTGTCCAGAATTTGAGTTAAAAGTCAAGAGTGACTGTGCCAGGCATTGGCAGGATCAGAGCTTCATGCCAAGGGAGATTTATGTGAAGCAGAACATCCTGGAAGACTCTTGTTAGACACACAGCAATCCAATTGTTGTGGTATTGATTGAACAACATCGTTCACACTGAAAATCACTTTCAGTACAAATGGGGTTTACTTGAAAGTGTTTTAAGGGCAGAAAGTAATGCTTTAGCTATATAAAAAACAAAACTTTTTGCCCTAAGAACAGGCAAGGATCAACAAAACGTTTTTTGTTTCCGTCTGGGACAGTCGGGTCAGTAGTTCAACTTTTGCTTGCCATGACGATGCTTTCACATTTTATTTTTTAGACACCTATATTTGTCTTTAAAAAGAATATTTTTTTCATTTGAGTACTCTCAAAAATGTACAACTTTTTTTTTTACTTTACTATGAAAGCTTCTGTATAAATTCATAAACAATTTTGTAGGAAAAGCAGATCATCAATCAATCATTTTCAACCCCTTCCTACTGACTATCACAAGATTTCTTTCGATCCAGCAACTGTGTAAAGACGACAGACCTATAGTGGAACTGAATGCTCGGTGTCTGAGAGAGTGAAATGTTTTCTTTTGTGTCACTGCTGTCATTGCTATGCAGATGATACTCAATTGTATCTCTATCCTCCATTCTGTCTCCACAAATGCAGCATGCCTCTCTGACATATCAAACTGGCTGCCTACTCATCACCTCAAGCCTAATCTTGACAAGACTGAGCTCCTGTTCCTCCCTCACCAAATCTCTCAATATCCTATAGTTGAAGGTCACATAGCTGCAGCCTCCAGGTGTGCAAAAATGCTTGATGTCATACTAGATGACCTTTGAAAATGCAGCCTGCCAAGCTACAAGCTATAAGTACTACTATAATACAAACTATAAGGACTTCTGGAAACTCTTTTGAGTGATGACTTAAACAAATCAGTGAATTGTTGTTTGATTTAGTTCATTCCAGACTAGATCATTGCAGGGTCAGTGTGCTTGATATACTTTTCTCCTCTGTGCCTTATAGGTTTTTCTTTTGGGGGGGGGGGGTTGGGGGGTTTAGCAGGGGGAAAAAAACAGTTTTACCTAAATGAGCATTTTTGAAAAATAGTGCTGTATTTTACATCTAAATACAAATCGTAAATATAATTCTAAATTATACATTGCAAATATTATCCATTATTAATTTACTATCCATTATTAATTTGCGTGAAAAGTTCAGCTACTTTTAAAAATGTAAAGTCACTTACGATTTAAATGTAGATATATTATATTATATTCGGCTTTGTGTTCATCTACAGGCTTCCTCGCCATTGTGTGCATGAAAAATGCGCAGAAGAGACAATGCGCGACGAAAGCACAAATAGTAGTCAGCATGAAATATTCCATTTCGTATTGTGTAATTGTAATAATTTGCACTATGTGCGCAGTTATAACTGCACAGGTAACGTTTTTGTGACACAAAACCAGTTATAAAGCCATTTAGCACACCTTGTTGGAAACAGTACAGTGTTACTGGAAAACCTTCGCGATTTTGAAACAATTAGTTACGTTTGCTGCCAACACTTAGGCTACTTCCTGTTCTAACAACACTAGCATAATTCACTTATCGTTCTCGTCCAAAAGTTTTCACTGCTGCTCATTGGTGGAATGGATTCTTAGTAACAAAACAGGTGACTTACTAGACACATTCAGACAAGGCTTTAAGAAAGGCTCTAGGACTTACACAAATCACTTACAGTATGTAAAACTAACTTTGTATCAGTTTAGTGACTACTTGATATAGGACTTCATTCACAATTAAATGTTTATGGTTTTAAAAAAGACAGTGATTATACGAAGCCAGGTGTTGAAGATGAGCACATTAAATCCTTAAAGCCTGTTTTGTCTGGCAAAGTATGATTACACAGAAGCACAAACAAAGCTTTCATTGTGACTGAAAAGCCACTATCTTTTATCCATTCGAGTGTCAAATCAATTTAAAAAGTTTCTAAACTGGAGAAGGAACAAAACGATGTGTTGAGGTGTCAAAACAGAGAAATGGGAAGCTGGTGTATACTTGGCTTGCAGACGTGGGTGGCTAGAATCTTGAAAAAGGAGCTGGAGCGAGACTAAAGACAGATGTTTTCTCCTTTAGGCTGAATTTGCAATTTACATTTAAGAAAAAAAAAATAGACGCTGCTAAAAACAAAATATAGATCTACAGTTTTATTTAAATAATCGTATAAGCTGAATGTCATTGTACTTGGTGCAGGAAAAAAGCAAATATGGGTTATATCTGAAAAATTAACATCCCAAAGTGTCAATCTACAGTACAGTGACGTGTTTTTTCAATGTAGGCTTCAGACACGGGTCACGACGAGGCGTTCCCCATAGCGACCCCTAGAGGACGCAGTGTCTCGTTCCCCTCAGGGAACCATGGTTACATAAGTAACCCGAGACGTTATATCTGAAAAATTAACATCCCAAAGTGTCAATCTACAGTACAGTGAAGAAAAATGACATGTCATTAGTCATGAAACCCGTTATTATTATTGTATTGTATTTATTTTATAAAGATTTTTTAATGAGCAGCAAAAAGTGAAAGTGCCAAATGTCAAAACATTAAAAATAGTGGTAATGCACATTATAATGTTTTTAGTTATTCTCTTAAAAATGAAAGTTTCTTCATTGGCATTGATGGTTTCATGATACATGCGTGGAACCTTTCTATTAAAATTCTTTATAGTGAAAAATTATCTTTGATGTTCTTCAGACTAAGAAAAAGTGGTTCTTTTAAGAACTGCTCACTGAAAGGTTCTTTGGGGAACTGAAAAACAGTTATTCTGTGGCATTACTGTGAAAAACCCCTTTTGGAAACTTTATTTTTAAGAGTCTGCAAAAATAACATTACTCCTAAAGCGTTTTGAGAGTGGAAAGATGTTATATTAATGCTAGCAATCCTTGTGGCTCTGTGGGACTCCACTCGCTGTGTACTACTACTGTTAGAGTTAAAAGTTGCAATTAAGAGTCTGTGTAATTGTGCAATTGAAGCAAAGCAAATGATCGCTCCAGGTGTTGTTGAACTCAGTGCACATGAACACAACAATGTGCTTAATCAGTGCTGTCTCTTTCTTTTTGTTATGAGCAGCCAGAAGAATTTAGTTATGTGACATGTCTGGAATAGGTCAATACTTTTTCATTAACAATGTCTTTGTGCCTTTAGGCTCTCCATGTGTCCATTCATGCCTCCAGCAAAGCTTATTAGCCGCATGCACCCTGAGACTCCGATGGCATTCAAGAGCTATCAGAGATTTCAAATGAATCATTTGTTTGGTTTCATCTCTCTGATGTATTTTGCACTGAATCCTGGTTTAATTTTTTTTTTTAATTTTCATATGGATTATAAATAAATAGCTCTACAGGAACAGCTGGTAGCCTATCACATGCGAAAGGAAAATAGTTGCTATAAGAGGTCATTATGGTATTTTTGTGATGCCCGTAGGTAGGGCTGGGCGGTATATTGAGTTTTTATGATATATCGATATTTTCTTTATAAGCGATTCGATATGAGGCAATATATATATAAATATATTAAATACAGATGTTTAAAATTCAAATACAAAAATGAAAATACCGAGATATGAATTTTTGCCCATATCGCCCAGCCCTACCCGTAGGCGGTTAATTAAGACCACAATCTTGCAAAGTTCATTTCGCTGTTTGTTTCAAATGATTATAGTTCTTTTGAAAGTGATAAACCATTTTTTTTAAAGTAACTTGATTATTCTCGTTGAAAAGGCCCTTTGATGTCATTCTGAAACTTTTTAGTCTGTCAAGAGCTTTCCATATAGTGATGTCAGAGTTGAACTCTGGTGTTGAACTGATCAGCTCAGGTTTGATGATTTCTGATTGCAGTCATGTTTATCTGCACCAGGCGTCCTCCCACCCTTTGATTTGCACACTTTTCAATCACGTTCCTATGATTCCTTTGGGGAATTACACAGCTCCCCTGTGGTTAGGAGATGAGGAAATGACTCCAGACAGTCACCTATATTACTCTTCTCTCCTCAATTAGGACCTGGAGATGCTGCTCTTGATGAGACATTTGACTCCAAAATAATTCATTACAGCTCCTTTGACATGAGCGTCAGTGATCTGTTATCTCCCTGAGGGGGCGTCTGCGCTGCTGGAGAAGTGTGTGTTCAGAGACTCGGCATCATATTGCTGAAATCAGGGCTCAGAAATGCGATGGGGGGATTGTTGAAGCCGAAACGCCTCAACTAGGTCAATGCAAGGGAATTTCACAAAGTGAAACGTTGTATTTAGAAAAATAAATCAGTACAAATATTTTATATAACTCATTTTTTCTATTCATTTATTTCTTCAAAAAGACAGTAATATTGTGAAATATCGTTGCAATTTTAAATATCTATTTTCTATTTGAAGATATTTTAAAATGTAATTTATTTCTGTGATGGCAAAGCTAAATTTTTAGCAGACATTACTACATTCTTCAGTGTCACTTGATCCTTAAATGCTTATGCTGAATAGAAAATCCAAGAGAATATCTTGCAATATTATTAGAAATGTCTTTACTTTCAGACTTAATGCATCTTTGGTGAATAAAAAAGTATTATTTTTGACGGTAGTGTCTTAAAATAAAATAAATGCGATAAATAAAATACTGCATAGTACTATGAAATCAATGCCTCTGCCATCTGGATTTTATCCATGTGTTAAGTTAGTATATCTCAACACCAAGGTCATGGGTTTGTAAGGCACATGATTAAAGTAAAGTACCTTAAATGCACTCTTAGTCATTTTATATAAGAACATCTGCCAAATGAATGAGATTTATGTAGCTAAAATATGAATTTCATTATATTTTGCCATTACAAATATTTTTGCAGTCTGTGCATTTATCTAAAAGCAGGTGGTAAAAGACATTTTATCTGGATTAATTAAATGTATAAGCCTCTATCCATCATTCAGACCAGTAAAGTAATCTTGTATATAACATTACCTTTTATGAAATATACTCTACGGACAGAACCTCCTTGGACTTTGTCAAGGTCTCTTGTCTTAGCTAACGGTGGCATTTGTTCAAAACCCATATGAACACAAAAGGATAGAAATGCTGAATGCACTGGCTACTCTTTTCAAAGCATTACAATGAATGGGGACTGAGACTTTAAGCTTTAAACAGTGCACAAAAGGACCATAGAAGTATCATAAATGTGATCCATATAGGACTAGTATGCTACGCACTGTATGTTAATCTAATTTATAAAGGGAAGCAAATACTTTAATATATAGACACATAATATGAATATTACATTAAATAGTTATATTACATTTGGTTGTGTCTGTGATGATGCTGGTCTCAGTGAATAATGGCTCAAGTTTCAGTCTGTTCCTATATTGGTATCTAGCACACGAGTCACATGGACCAATTTTTATGGTGCTTCTGCACCCTTTTGAAGCTTGAAAGCTCCAGTAATAATTGGGACTGATTGTATGGAAAAGTGTGGCCAGTGCAGTTCATTAAAGCTTCTCCTTTTGTGTTCAGATAGAAAGTCATGCAGGTTCGGAACAGCATGATGTAAGCTGAGGTAAGTCAATGATGACAAAATTCAAATTTTTGGGGAAAACTTACCCTTTAAGATCTCCCATCACAGCATGGGCTTAGTTTCTTGTGTTGGATGATAAGGCTGCTGTATTTCTTGTGTCTTAGTTTGCTGTGATCTTGGACTGATCCTGACAGCTGCCCTTTGCGTCTCTCCTGCAGCTTTCTGACCCTCAGCTTCGTGTCGGCGTCAAAGAGCACACAGACTTCAAACTAGTGACAAGGTTTTAATTCTTATATCTTGGCATCTTAAATGACCTCCAATGTGTTGCTGATTGGGTGATTTCCAGAAACGCTCCAGGGGCTCGCTGTTGAAAGAAGTCCCCTGAGATCGCTGCTCAACAGGCAAGACTAGATACAGGCTTTGTGGGATATACTGCAGGTGGCATTCCTGCTGCCAAAAAACTCAGTTTCCTTAACAAGCTGCCATTAGACACACCATTACTGGTTATCAACAGCTTGTGAAATCTGCAGAGTTCAAAAGGACTCTTCTATTCCGCTTTTCAACATCCATCTTTAATTAAGCGACATAATCCTTTAGTTTTTGTCTTTCTGTGTGTTCACCCACTCATATTGCTGTGGATTTCGTTTAAGATGCTTCTCAAAAATGAAAGCCATTGATACAGTGTCTGAATTGGAAGGAATGGCAGGCATTTTGGGTTCAACAGCTAAAAACTAAATGGATGGCAATGACATTGGTTTGAATTTAGAGTGAACAATCTAAAACAGAGATTTTTTTAATTTTTCATGACCCAAAATATTTTCTCTTCCAGTTTGAAAAGCCCTGGTCTATTTCATTTAATCAGCTTGAGCAGACATGTAAGCAGTTCTTCAATTATTTACACTGCCAATAATCCCAACATTTAATACATGGCCAGAAGTATGGACACCCCCATCTAAATAATGGGTTTAATTAAAAGTCTCTTAATTCTACAAATCTTAAAGTTGTGGCATAGAGTTGCATTAAAAAGAAATGAGTGCTTCCATCTTTACTGCCAGAGTTTGGGCAGGACACTTTCCCCTTCGATCTAAGCAAAAGTGAAAACTTTAATTAAATCTAGCTTTATTTTTCGTTTACTGAAAATCATTCTGAGAGATCAAGCTTTCAACTCCAAGTAATTTGCTTTGGGTTTAACAAGCTTTGCTAAGTTTAGGTTCAGATTTGAAAGCAATATTTTCAGGTCCATGTAGGATAGATGACAAATTTAGGTGGATTACCTGTATCATAATCACAAAACTCGTGTCTGATTCTTGTAGAGTACCAGACGTGCCTATGTGTGCCTTGATTCCACAATGCCTTTTTTAGGTGCCATCTTTCCATTCATAAAGAAAAAATGCAGCACATTTTTGTTGTGCTTATAATTCTTGAATAACATTCAGATTTATATTATGTCAGATGAATGGGATCAATGGGGCTTCATTTCCTTGCAGTTTTATTTTTAATGGTTTATCTTGTTATCCTGGTGTTGTTGGCTTCTGAAGCCGTTGTTTGGTCTGGACAAATACATTCTATTTCTGGACCGCTGGTTTGTTCCCCTTCCTACTACCGTAAATCCACACAAATACAAAATCAGGACGACTGCTTTAAATCTTGCCATTATTAAGCCTTATTTTACTATTATTTGTCCTCCTATTATTAGTTTTACAAGCCATTTTGAGGTCTGAGTGGTAGAACCGGATAACAAGAAGTGTTTTATGTCTAGCTACCCACATCTGTGAATGTACACTGTCAGTGAAAATGGTACCTTAATGGGTTTGTTAACTTGTCAGGTGGGAAATTAGTGAAATCAAAAGGATTTCTTTCCTTTATCCAATCACTGCAATGAAGGAATGTGCAAATACACCATTCTTTGCTCACAGACCACAAATACACAAATGTGTATGAAACATAATACAAGAATAAATACTGAGCCATATTGGTCTGCTTCCTCAAGATGTCTGTATGAAGTCTCCCAAGAAAGCATATAATTTAGTTGAAGTACAGTTGAGGTCAAAAGTTTTCAGAATCTGCAAAATGTTAATTATTTTACCAAAATAAGAGGGATCAAAAAATGCATGTTATTGTTTATTTAGTACTGACCTGAATAAGATATTTCACATAAAAGATGTTTACATAGTCCACAAGAGAAAATAATAGTTGAATATATAGAAATGACCCTGTTCAAAAGTTTACATCCACTTGATTGTTAATACTGTGTTCTTACCTGAATGATCCACAGCTTTTTTTTTCTTTTTTTTTTTGTGATAGTTGTTCATGAGTCCCTTGTTTGTCCTGAACAGTTAAACTGTCTGCTGTTCTTCAGAAAAATCCTTCAGGTCCCACAAATCCTTTGGCATTTTTGTGTATTTGAACCCTTTCCAACAATGACTGTATGATTTTGAGATCCATCTTTTCACACTGAGGGACTCGTATGCAACTATTACAGAAGATTCAAATGCTCACTGATGCTTCAGAAGGAAACACAATGCATTAAGAGCAGATTCTGAAAGGGGGTGTAAACTTTTGACCTGAACTGTAGGGTTTCAAATTATTTGATGTCAGGGACCCTATAAAAAAAATGTAAGTGTGATATTATGAATGAAATAATTGGCATTTTATGTCGCCGTACTAAAAAAAAAATATTTTCTAGAATTGTTTTTATATCAAAATTATTTTTATAGCACCTTTCACAATGAATATTGCTCCAATATTGGCTTTTTTATTTTCCTGAGGGTCTTAATATATTATAGAGGTACTTATGTTTGAATAGACTTCCCCAACTAGGGTCCCCCAGCAAATCTTGGCCATTTCCAGCAATGCATATATGATATAAAATATAAAATGCCCTGAGCTGCCGCATTCACTCAAGGCTGAATATGCTAAATGTCCCATTTAAAGCTGCTTGTGTGCAAGAAACTGTACTTTTAAAGGTTGGTTTTAAATACTGAGGTTCAGTTTCCATTCTTTTGATGTGGTAGCAAGCCGAAAAAATTGTCTGCCAGGACTACCATAGCTCTTACATGACACAACGTAAGCAAAAAAGAACATCAAGGCCAGCTACGAGACAAATAGCTCACTGAGTGAAAAACAAATGCCTCCATCGAGCTCCTGAGGAGCCGTGCTGACATATTTCAAAGATGTTTATGTTTTATGACTCCTTGCTGATGCCTTCTGACAAACTACGAAGCAATAGGGTGAATGAACCTGAAGTGTAAAAGTCATGAACAAAGGCACTCAGTCCATTGAGAATTCACCTTCGGTGATATTGCATGAGGAAATCTGGCAATTACACTGGTGAGAAATCTCAGTGGAATTGTGATTATGGAAATTATTTTGATATGACTCAAGGCAACATTAAAATTGAATGAAGCATGCATGAGCATAACTGACATATTCACATATTTAAAACCCACACAAACACAGAGTTTACGAATAAGCGGGCATGCAATATTAAACTTTTCTTTGGCTCACGGTCTAGTCGTTATGCTGCATTCAGTCACTATTTCTTAATTGATTGGTGACAGCTATTTCACATTCAAGGTCTGCTCTCCTCCTGGTGCATTTTGTCATTGCCTTCTTACCACAACTAATTTTCTGTTGGGACATCTCAGCATGACAGCAATGTAGCAAGTCTTTATTCCTCCACATGAGCAATATTTGGCCCTAGGTTACACAAATCAATTATTAATAAGAGTGGCCTGCCAAATATATTTTGTGTGGACTTCCATCTTATATTTCAGAAGATGGAGCAGCACTAACCAAGGTTAGAGAGTTGCAGCCCATCTTTTTGAAGATTTAGGGCTCTGTAATGCTCAGTCGGTTGGGATATTAAAAGCTCTGAATTAATTTTTTCAGCGTAGACAATTTATTGATTACTGCTTCGTGCAATCTCGTTCCTCTCCCTCTGCATGTTCGGTGGGTCTGATCATCTAGCAGCTTGGGTGTTTTGTCAGTCATTGCGAACGCTCGCCGCCTCGCCTGCTCCTAATCCAGGTCACATGGTCCTGATCGATCGTGCTACTACATTATGGAAGTTGTTGTTCAGAGGACCTTGACATAATGTACTGTGCTTTAACAAAAGCCTGTTTGTCAGGTTTATGCCAGGAGATGATTTCTAGCAGTGCTGTCGCTATGCACTTGTTGGCTGTCGAGCAAGTTCTCATCACAGACAAGTCAATGAATCGATTATCGTTGATTTAATCCCTCAGTGCTCAGAATGAATCACTGCATCTATAGGATTACGGGGCTTTTGTTAATTTAAACAAGAAGAGACTTGAATCATGGTTCAATTTTCAAGAAAGGATATGCTCTGAATGAATTGATAAATTCTGACCTTCCGGCAAAGTGAGCATACTTAGTTGATTTCAGGATCAAAGAATCACTTTATTCATGGTTATATAGTGACAGTAGCCGGGTATGATGCAAACATCAGGCAATGTGAGATGGACATGATCTCGTTGGGTCTTTGGAATATTTTGGGCGAATTTACAAACTTTTGTAATCTTGAAGGCCACTGCAGCAACGGGATGTAGAGTATACAAAAGTGAACCACTGAATCTGAATAATTTTTGGTTTGACTGTATATCCTTCGGTTATTTTCACACTTAAGTATACCCATTAAAATGTATTTTACAAGTTTGTTACTTTCACAGTTAATTGTTTTGCTCTGTGGTACATCATCTTTAATTTAATAGCATTAGAGCTGCTCCATTGCAGCGGCTCAGTACTGTAATCACGCACTTTTCTGTGAGAAAGGTATATTCACTCGACAAGATCGCGCACTTGCTCCTCCGCGCGCTCAATCCACTCAGGTTGCTTTGCTCATCAACTCGCGCACATCAGCTATACAGTCAATACTGAATGTTTAACATTATATTCATTGCATACATATACTTCGTAGACATCCTTAATCTCTAATAACTCCATTCTGCTGTCTGTTGTTCTGTTGTCGGTGTTTCTTTGTCTGAAAATGGCACTTAACACATGCTGTGTGGTATAGGCGTTTGGTATCGGGGCATTTTAACGAGTACGAGTACGAGTACAGGAGCTCAGTATCGGCCCGATACTGAGCTCCTGTACTCGTACTCGTTGTATCCCTAGAATCTACTGATCTGCATCTGAAATGAAGTCGTTTTGTTGTTTATGATCATGTGATCTTGAAGTACACTTAGCATAATTAGTATAAAAAAAGGATGTAATGTTTTCTGACACAATTGCATGTTGAAATTTAGAGTGCTTTTTTGACCCACTGATGTAGGACTTAAGTACATCCTTGTATATAATTTCATTATTACTTCTGTTGTCTTTGAAATATGGTTAAAGTGTACTGCTAAATGTACTAAAAAGCATTTATGGTAAACTACAATATACTTTTGTAATTTCTATTAAAACTGTGTGTAATATATTTAAATAAATAATACCCTTAAGTGTTTATTATGAAAATTATATTATGTCAAGCGAAGACACTAATGCACATTCAATACAATTAAGCACACTCCTTTTTCACATGTTTAGCACATCCTCACAGCTTTAGTTACTTTATTTAGTGAGTATTTAGTTTATTTAGTGAACATTTATAATTATAATCTTGAGGCCAGCAGCCAGCACCTATTGACCAGCAAACATAAAAAAAAATGTTTTGGCTCATTTTCAAATTCAGATTTAGAAGATTCTTACTGAGACAAAATTTTATGTTTTGACCTTGCCTGTCTATTTTTCTTCCCTTGTCTCTGTTTCTTGTGTGTGTGTGTGTGTGTGTCTGTCTGTCTGTAGAAGTAAGAGTGTTTCAGCTGATACTTTAAAGAATGAGAGATTGTGCTCCTGTATGCTGCAACACAATTGTTGTTCAAAATAACCAAAATAAGCTTTATTGCTTTCTGATTCTCTAATTAGATCAAATGACACTGCATCCAAGATCATAATAAGTGTATACTTAATATACTACTAGTTTTCTGTATTATTCTGGAGTATACTAATGTAATATATTAATTTGTATGCATTTCGTGCAAGATAAAAATTTCAGTAATATAAATAATGAATTTACTGTTGCATGTGCATGCAGATTTTTATTACAGTATTGTTTTTCTGTCCTAACACTCTCAACAGGAAATTCTGGATGCCTCAAGCACACACATTACAAAGCAGAGAGGGAAAACAAAACAAGCGGATATGATTGCAAAGGTATTTTACACAAGCCCCAGAGCCTGAAACAGTGTTTTGCCAGAGAGAACACCGGATTCACCTCATT
Source organism: Sinocyclocheilus rhinocerous (assembly GCF_001515625.1). Classification (NCBI taxonomy): domain Eukaryota; kingdom Metazoa; phylum Chordata; class Actinopteri; order Cypriniformes; family Cyprinidae; genus Sinocyclocheilus; species Sinocyclocheilus rhinocerous. Next base: position 1,095,907 of record NW_015660140.1, on the reverse strand, counting down.
TCAGAAAGCAAGATCAGACAAACAGGAAATGAAGACTTAATTCACAAAGATTAAAATGGATTTGGACAGGTCTGTTTCCGTGTACGTGACCAAACATAATGTGCTTTCAGAAACATTTGCTTTTTAAAGCAAAAAAGTGAATTATACCATTTTTGAGCAAGCAGCATCCGTCTTATACATATTAAATAGTACATATTAAAATGCCAGTATTTATTTTGTGCCTACAGACTTATTCAAATGATTGTCTGAACTATTAAAGCAGTAATTACAGCTCAAAAACACCTCAAAGGTAGCAAAGTGTTCTTGGCGCTGAAGGATGTTATTTCATGAAGCCTTTTATTGTGCGTTTTTTCAAAGCCTCTGAGTATTTTTTTGTTGTTGTTGTTGCTCTTTCTGAAGCCCAGTTCACTATTTTCTCTTTCAATTTTGGCAGGTTTCAAAAGTGATCTACGTTGGGCTCTTTCAGCTCTGAGTGAAGTACTTTCATTCTTTTTCTTTCTTGCCCCCACAATGTCCTCCCACTGCTCCTTACTTCTTTAAAATTAAATGTGGTCATGCTTTACTTTAGTCTTCATGTTGGAGTTTAATTACATAAGTGCTGAATAATTTTAATGAACAGCATTTAATTCTTTTGGTTAACAGCCTATAATTGCACCTGATTGTTGCTAATTAATTATATTAGTGGAGTAAATCTTTATAATAATACTAATATCTGACACCTTAAATTAATTGGTTTTATGGTGCATTGGTCAAAGAATTAAGAAAAGAAAGACGGAACATAAAGCCTTAAGCATGCTTTCAAGCGCAGTGTGAACATCTGTTTCCTTTATGAGAATAACTGAGAAATCACATTTTCTCTCTTTCATTAGTATTGCAGTGTCAGAATGGCTTGAATGAAAAATGACTGCATGCATTTGCACTTTCTACTAAGTAAATTTTTAGTGCTTGGATGTTTTTACTAGTTTAGAATCAGGTTTATTCTTTATGCAGAGAGAAATATCAGTGGAAGATTTGCATTGACATAAAGGATCTCTTTTCTCAGTTCTCGTATGGGTTGGGCTCTTCATTTCCTCTCGCTGTCAGTCTCTTTCTGTCCCCTGCCCTCCTTGAGATACAGCGGCGTTTCTCTTTACCCAGAGTTTCTTACTGTCTGCCACCTTTAAGCCTTCTACTTTTTGAGCTCCAGGCAAAGGAACTCGCAAGAGGGATTCGTACCTCTTAAAAGGATAGACTACAAAGAACAAGGGAACAAGGCCCAGTGACTCAGAACAGAGCATAAGGGAATAAATGAATGCCAATGGAATCCCAGAGAATCCCATAATGATCATGGGATTGACTGGAGGTGAAATTTGACGGTTTCAAACAGAAAATGTTATTAGTGAAGTGTAATGAGACCAAAAATTAAAACGAGCCACCAAACTGAGGGTTTCCTTTGAACTGAAAATATATGAAGCTTCTTAGCATCAATATGACCTATATCCTTTTCACATATTTATGATCTTGAACTGTATTGTAAAAATGATGATTGTTTCCCAAACACTCACACTCCTCACCATTAAGTCCTGTCTTTTCCTCTGTTGTAGTAGTATAAAATTGAAGTCCTGGCTGAACACACATGCTGTGGGTTGGTATGTGCGAGAGCTCTACTGGGGTAAGTGCGCTGTCCCTTAAAATCAGTCAAGTCCTGTGAAGAAGTGCTTGTGTTTTCTGCGATACACTCAAAATGAGTTTCCCGATAAGAGCTGAAGGGATAAGGTCTGTTCATTAATGGCCTCCTCTAGTGCTTTCCAGATAGTAAATCAATCTAAAATAATATAAATAGCTTCACCGTAATAAGGAGACAAGCATCATCTATTTGAAATCAGTTTACGGTTAGTCTTCCAGCTGTGCGATAAAACCGTTTAAAGTCCCTAAAATTGAATCAGGCTGGGAAGTTGCTGGACCTCAGAGATTTTTAGTTCAATTCAATGCAATTTATTTGTATTGTGCTTCAAAATACATATTGTTCCAAAGCAGCTATACAAAGATAATGTTTATTTAAACATTGATTTTAGCCACATGGTATAATGATATCTAATAATATGAAATAATCTAAAATAGGTCAAAAAATTAAGCAAAAAACGTATTTGCCCCTGGCCAAATCAAAATATGTGATCAAATATTATTAATTATATGAATAACATTGTGATATGATGTGACAAGCATAAGTAAATGGCGTATGTTTGCAGTTTCCTACATAATTCATCTCGTCCAAGGTTATTTCAGTATACCAGAGATCATAATTATAAACAATTTAAAATATATATATAATAAAATTATAATAAAATAATATTATGAACTATTTTTTTTTATTTAGTAGGTTTTCATTTTAATTTTAGTTAAAGTTTTAGTAATCTTGTTGTTTTTGTCATTTCTATCCTTTTTTAAAAATATGTATAAACTATATCGTTTTAATTAATTTGTATTTCAGTGTTCGTTTTAGTACATCAATTTTAGCACGTCAAGATTAGCTAAAAAAAAAACAGTTTAAGATTTTTCAAAATATATATTTTATTTCAGTTAAAATGTATCTCTTAAACCAAAAGCTGTTTTATGGTTTGTTAGGTATAATCAATTATTGTATAATAATATAAATGATTGCAGGTTTATTAAAGTATATTTGGGTAAAGACATTGTTTTGTAA
>NW_015660140.1:1069483-1093185 GCF_001515625.1 Sinocyclocheilus rhinocerous | reverse complement strand
GTAAAATGGAATTAATATATATATATATATATATATATATATATATTTCAAACATGTTACTTGGAACATCTTTAAAAAGTTTTATTTCATCAGAAGTGATAATCATGACCTTGAACATTAAACATTACAATCTGTAGTTTGTCATAAATACAACAGACATAATCAGCTATGACGCTGGATTCTCATTAATAATTTGTTTTTTATCTGAGCACAAACTTGTTCAGTCTTGTTTCTGTTTATGCATTCTCTTAGTTTGCCCGTAATCATGGTAATCCTCTGTATATATATAGCAATTACAGCTTCCAGGTTAATAATGCAGAGGCTTTTACAGATCAAAGACATATGTAGAAAAGAAATGTGACACATTAATCTGTGACATTTTATGCCACATTATACAAACATTTAAATGTGAACATTCCGTGCAGAAAACATCACAGGATATTTGCCCGATATTTGCTTTCTAAAATTTGCGTGAAACTTTTTTTTTTTCCCGGCAAGAATCTTTATGCACATTAGCTAACAGCACTGACTCTTAATGCTTGACTAAGAGATATGTTATCTATTGCATGCAGAACAACACATCCACTAACAACAACAGGATTATAGGAGAGGAATTTGCATTGTGAAGCAGAGTTAATTATCACTCTTTGTATAAATGCAGGGATGGATGCAGGAGGATTAAGGTGTGTTGCTGCTTTACTGACTGACTCGTGCAGGTCACAGTAGGGGATGAATGTGGGGCGTCACAGAGAGCTGTGTGATCTTGCTCTTTGTAGTATGTGCACAGTGTATGTGTGCCAAGGCTATTACAGCTACAGCTAGGGCGTTAAAACTTTAAAGGGATAGTTCACCCCTCAAAAAATGATGAAAATGTACTCACGCTCAGGCCATCAAAGATGTAGATGTGTTTGTTTCTTCATCACAACAGATTTGAAGAAATTTAACATCACTTGCTCACCAGTGGATCATCTGTGGTGAATGGGTGCCATCAAAATGAGAGTCCAAACAGCTGATAAAAACATCATATAAATCGACACGTAATCCACACGACTCCAGTCCATCAGTTTAAATCATGTGAATCAAATCGAATGTGTATAGCTTTTCATTTTTAACAAGATGTTAATAGATGGACTAAAGTCATGTGGATTAATTGTGGATTATTGTGATTTTTTTTATCAGCTCTCATTCTGACGGCACCCATTCACTGCAGAGCATCCACTGGTGAGCAAGTAATGTAGTGCTAAATTTCTCCTCTTTTGACCTGTTTTGATGAAAAACTCATCTACATCTTGGATGACCTGAGGGTGAGTAAATTTCCAGCTTTTTTTATTTTTAAGTGTACTGTTCCTTTAAGGGAGCAAATCAAAGACCACAACTTCTTATTGAGTTGAGAATGAGAAACCCATTAGGAGATGTGTCAGTAATTGAATTATATCAAACGTAGTGGCTAATTGAATGAAAATTATTAGATTTTTTTTTTTGTCCATCAGTATTTGGCAGATGAAATGGTTGCAGATCCTGTCTTGAATAGAAGAAAGAAAGTCAGACAGGTGTGGAATGACATGAGGGTGAGTAAATGATTTTCATTTTTAGGTGAACGATCCCTTTAAAGTAAAACTTGTAAAGTGTCATATTAAAAGCAATGAGTTTGAACGAGAGATCAATAGAATCTTTCACCCTTTCATGTTTTATAAATGACTTCTGCACATGTCTCGGGTCTCCCTTAATGAGGACAACACGATGTATAGAGCCTCTGTACAGAACATTGCCCGCTGGAAATGTGAGCTATACACAAGATTACCCTGAATGCAGTTTTCACCTTATACAAGGTGAGAAACAACACATTAGCACTGCGTAGTAATAAACAATGATGTACTTTGAAAGTTGCTCATGGTTTATTAGACAGATCATTTGGATTCAGAATGACATTTTGTACACTAATTGCAAGGCCAGGTCCCACTGGAGCAATGTGGTGTTAAGTAGCCCAAGGACACAATTGTGTGGAAGACTGTGATCTCTGACTCAATTACCAGCCAATCCCTGTTCACAGCTGAACTCACATCCTGTGTTCCAGTAACTCAGACTTATCCACTATGATACTACCACACATATGATTCTGAGCCTTACACTCACCAAGGCTGCATTTATTTGATGAAAAAAAACTGTAATATTACGAAATATTATTACAAATTAAAATAATCTGTATTAATCTGTTTTCTATTTGAATATATTTTAAAGTATAATTTATTCCTGTGATGGTAAAGCTGAATTTTCAGCAGTCATTAATCCAGTCTTCAGTGTCACATGATCCTATTATTATTATCATGTCAAGAACCAATTAGTATTTTTTTTTTTATCATTGTTGAAAACAGCTTCCCTGTAGAATTTTAATACAGCATGTAACATTTTTTGTGGAAACTGATATTTTTTGTCCAGGATTTTGATGAATAGGAAGTTCAAATGAACAGCACTGATTTGAAATATAAATATTTTGTCTTGACTGTCACTTTTGATCAATTTAATGCATCCTTACTAAATATAAGCATTAATTTCTTTCAAGTAAAAAAATCTAATGACTACAAACTTTTGTGGTAGTTTACATTTTATATATTTATTTTACGGTAGTTTACATTTTATTTATTAGAAAAAAACATATTTTGCTAATAGATGCTATGTGTATAAAAATAACAAAAATACTAAAATACTTGCAGCAGCAAGCAATTATTTTGTTTGAAAATTATATTTTTGTCCTTTGTCACAGGTGAAATATTCAGCGGATTTGTTTCCTTGGATATACAGTGAGTAACAGACAGCATTATATTGCTTGCTCTCTTTTTCTCTCATATTGGTGTTTTAGGGGTTATTGCAGTGATGAAAATTGGGTTTGTGCACGAGAACAGGTTGTGTTAGGTAAAGTGACACATTTCAGTGAGTGATCACAGATGAAATGAGCGCCGCTGTTCCCTTCCTGCCAGAACCCTATGCAACATATGTCTGTTACTTAATTTTGTGTTGCATGTCAAAAAAATTGGTTAGCATGCTAGTGTTTGCAACTGTTTCATTTCATGTCTTTCCCCACTCCAATTGAGTCAAGTTGAGCCGGAGAGATCTTGCTTTCATTGTGTCACTGTAAGGAACTGTTGGTACTCGTTGTACCCTTGCAAAGAACTTTTGAGTGTTAACAAGAGAATACATTGCTTGCCTTCCCGGAATGCTTCAATAATGCTGCTAATTTCCTTCATTCTCCACAAGCGTAAATGTACTTCCCAGTACATCAAACATTGTTTACTCTTAACATTTGATTTGCATCCTGCTGTTGCTCTCTGCTCCGCGGACACGGAGTGGAAATTTAATGCAAATGAGGAGAATCTTCAGTCTAATTTGTTTGAAGCCTGTCTGTCCTGCATGCTTCTATTGTGCTGCTGAAGGACTTTGATGTCATCAGGTAATTGCTCCCTTAGAACTGCAGAGGTTCGGCTTTAGAGCATCTCCATGGTGACCAGCACAGCTCTCAACACTGCCTACAAGTATCCAAATAGCTGGGTATTATTTCTTATGAATGGGGGGTAAGGACACAGTTTATGCCACAGACATTTCTGAGCACCACGAGGGGTCTGGTCTAATAAAGTGCGATACTTCTTGCATGTTCAGTGTTGATCTGATGGCAGTTGCTGGAGAACAGCTCTTTGTGATACATGTCTGAATTAAATTTTAGCATTGTACCCTGCATGTGGACAATTTAAATAGATTAGCATGTCATTAAAGATAATCTGCTACCTAACAAAGTCAACATGATACAGGAAGTTGTGATATTCTGTTTCAGTAGACTCTGAGAATTGCAGTTTATTAATTATTTTTATGAATTTCAGTAATAAAATAGAACATGATATGAAAATATTATATAAATCCAAGCCTAAAAGCAAATTGTCTATTTAACATTTATGAAGAATGTTTATCAAATATTTTATAAATAAAAAAAAAAAATTTCAAAGTGTATTTTATTAATTGGTTTATAAATTCAGGCCTCCAGGGCGGTAGCAGCTCAGGGGCCACCGCGGAGCAGGCAGTTCAGGAAGCCATGGCTGGATGGCCTCCGTGGACTTGGCCTCAGCACTCGGCCCGGCCACTACAGCCAGAGACGTATAGCCCCTCCCAAAAAAAAATTCTTGGGGGAGACTCCGGGTCTCCTGGCTGGGACCGGCTCTGGGCTGGGCTCAGAAGCCCTTTCCTGGCTGGACTTGGGGACAGAAGCCCTCTCGGGCCTGGACGTGGCAACCGCAGCCTTCTCAGGGCTTGACGTGAGGGCAGGAGCTCTCTTTGGGCTAGATGTGGAAACAGGAGCCCTCCTTGGGCTAGACTCGGGATCTGTGGCCCTACCCTACCTGTGGCCAGACGTGGGAACAGGAGCCCTCTCTGGACTGGATTCGGGAACATAGTCTCTCTCTCTGGGCTGGACTTGGAATCTGAGGCCCTCTCTGATACAGACGTCGGAACAGCAGCCTTCTCTGGGCTTGACGTGGGGACAGGGGCCCTCTCTGGGCTAGACTTGGGATCTGAGGCTCTCCCTGTGCTGGACGCGGGAACCGCAGCCCTCTCACGACTTTGGTCGGGGGCTAGAGCCATCTCACGATTCTGGTCGGGGGCTAGAGCCATCTCACGACTCTGGTCGGGGGCTAGAGCCATCTCACGACTCTGGCCGGGGGCTGAGGTGAAGGAGATAGTTGCTGTCATCATAGGGCTTGACAGTGGAGCGGCCGCTGGTTCTGGGCTGAGGACCGGAATGGTTCTGGGAGTTGGAAACGGAGGAAGGGAGGCAGATTTCCGGACAGATGTTAATCCTGGGTCCGCAATTTTAGCCCCCAGATCAGCGCTGTTGGAAACCCACTTACAGGCTCGGGAAAACACAGGAGAATATGGGTGGTTGGAGTCATTGGCCAGGCATGTGGAGGGATTGATGGCAGATTCGGGAATTTCTTTCAGTGGAACAGGCTCAGGAACACTACTCACTGGAACGGACTTGGGGAGCGCTTCCTCTAAAATACACGATGATCCACACAACCATAGAATATAATCAATATATTTTTGCAACGATCATGTGGTTGCACTCACTGGAACTTGTAGATACAGGTGATCATCCAAGCCACACCAGAAAATGGTCTTTCGTGTGTCATCGTTCCAGGGCACTTGATGTGAGAGCTCGAGGAACTCCTCCAAGTAGTCCTCAATCGGACGGCCATCTTGGAAGAGAGTGAGAAGAAGGTCTGCTGGGTCGTGAGGGGTGAGGTGAATGCCCATGTTGTAAGGCAAATTATGTTGATCTGGTCTTCTGTCAGCAAACAGGCCAGAAACACAGAGTTCTCACAACAACAGGTTTATTGACAAACAGGCAGTGGGATGAAAGGCAGCAGTCTGAGGGTGAGTAATTCGAGGAAGTAAAGGAATTCAAGTCTCTTAGCTGAGAGTAATGGAAGATTGTCTCTTGTAGGTGATCCGATGGAGCGGTGGAGCGAAGGAGCATCTAGGGGTAAGTAAACACGGGTAAGTAGTCAGGCTAGTAAGGCTTTGCAAACTGTAGACCAGACGATGAGGCTGTGGGGAGAGTGCAGTGATATAGGGAGCCTAACGAGCTGAGACAGGTGCGGCCAATCAGAATTCGGGTGATGGGGATCTGGTGTGCACTGGGGCTGATGACTGTGGTGACTGAGGTGAGGGTGGTGACTGACTATAAGTGTGTCCCATCAGGTAATGAAAAGTTCGACACACACTTGTGGTCTTCATCCTCACTTGAACACTTGGGCCAAATACAGGAAATACATCATATAAGTAGCCAAGTGGTCAAGTGCAAAGACCGCAAGTGTGGGTATTTGGACAAGGGGTGAGACTCCCTGACAATTACACATTCAAAACATGTACCTGACTGTATATCACTAATTGTATATCACTATCACTAACTGTTTTTGATCTTGGCAAAATTGAATGCAATTACAAAGTATTATGATTAAATGTGTCATAAAATATATGTAGACAAAGGCCATGCTGTGATTATTCATCAGCTATGCCTTCTCAGTGCCCCACATTCTCCGTCTTTTAATGTTCAGACGCACTCTCTCTGAGCAAACCACTAGGGAAAGCACTTAGGGAAAGTTGGCTGGAATGTGCTACAGGTCAATAGCAGCGAGACCTTCAGCTGAATCTTAAATGGCTGGGTCAAATGTGTGAAAGAAAGCTAATGGAATTACTCATTTAATGGAGCCGGTAGTAGAGTAGTCGAGCAGTGCGGCTGAAGCCCAAGACCATCAAGACAAAGAGAGCAGTGAAGAAAATCTGTCTCATTTTATTAAGAACAGTCTGTATTCAAACATTGTCAAAACTGTGTCGGTACAAACATTCGTTTAAGATAAAAATAAGGAGATCACGACATCACACTCTGAAGTAAACAAGAGCTCTGCGGCCCCGGAGCCTGACAGAGGGAATCAAAAACGTGACTTCAGTGACGACTGTAGCTGAAGAGGTGACTCATGACCAATCACACAATGACATTATTGCGCCCCTTGGCTAGGCTAGAGATGCAGAGAAGACGTAAAATTGCAATTTTTTTGCTGTTGCTAATTTTTCTCTTTTCATTGTATTCATGCTAAGTTCATTTTAGCTGAAGCACCATGAATAAGAGAAAGAGAGAGCAATAAGGAAAATCTACATTTTTACTAAAAACAGTTCGCATTCAAATGTAAAACGTCTTTTAGATTCCATCAAATGAAATTACTCACTTGCTTGTGTGCTTTTTTCTCTCTTCTCCTTTTCTGCTGTATCTATAGGGCATAATAAATCAAACATATATATATATATATATATATATATATATATAAACTTGCCTGTGCAGAACAGAAATATCTGTCTATTTAATGAACTAGCTTGCATTCTGTTTCTTTTTGAATAAATGTTGTCATGATCCCAGCGGAGGACTTTTGATCCCATAAAGCTCTTTGGTTTGACCCTCTCCAAAACCAACACTGAAACAGAAGCTGAAGTGACTGAGATAATGACTCGCTAAACATGCATTAGCGTGAACTCATCTTTACATTAGGGCCTTTCACTTTAACAGCCTTAAAAGGAGTTTGTTATCATCCCTTTTGTAAATAAACCCCTCTAAAATTAGCTCACTGAAATACTATAATGCAGCATTTGATAAAAGATATTGAAAGTGCCATTGGGAGAGATCAATGCATTGTATAATTATTCATTATTTTCAAAAGAGCCTAGCTTATAGCCTAGTTTATACTGTATATTATTATATATTTATATTGTTATGTTGTTTTGTATTTTTATATTATTTATCATAACATTTTTAATAGATTGCAAAAAATACACTACTGTTCAAACTTCAAGGTCAGTAAGATTTTTTTGAGAAAAAAAAGTTAATGCTGTAATTCAGCAAGGGAGCATTAAATTGCTCAAAAGTGACATTTATAATGTTACAAATGAATTCTGTTTCAAATAAATGCTGTTCTTTTGAACTTTTTTATTCATCAAAAATCCTTGAAAAAAATGATCATGGTTCCCAAAAAACATTAAAGTAGTACAACTGTTTCTTAAACACCAAATCAGCATATTAGAGTGCTTTCTAAAGTATCATGTGACACTGAAGACTTTGCCATCATAGGGATAAATATTACAATAGAAGTTATTATAAAATATAATATTTAACAGTATTACAGTTTTTACTGTATTTTTCATCAAATAACAGCCTTGGTCACCATAAGAATGATCTTTCAAAAACATTAAACATTCTTATCGACCCCAAACTTTAACCTACACTAGCCTGAATTGTAAAGGAATTAAACATCCATTCGAGCAGCTGATTTTTTATTTATTTTTTATGTAGAATAATGTGTTGATTTTAGATGTCCTTTTAGAAGCGCTCAACAAGGTCATGTGCTACAATCCAGAGATTCAACACTGCGTTTGTTTTTATCGCAACTTATCGTACAGATACAGCTTGTTATACTAATTGCATATGCTTTCAACATGCTATTCAGCAGGGGAAGATCCAACGGAGCTTAAGTGCAAGGAAGTTATTGACAATATCTCACTTTTTTGAATGAAAGAAAGAAAGAAATGACAAACGAACAGCTTAATCTCTTCTTAATACTCCAAAGCAAAGGTCAGCTGAGTAACTAACAGCCACATTAAAAAACTAGCTGTCTCTAGACTGAGACTTTCCTCAGAAGATAAGAGTGACTTCAAAATGTTCTTTCACTGTCATTCAGCCTCACAAATAGTTGTATCAAGGTTAGAATGACCTTGCGAATGTTCCTCGTGGTCATTTCAATTTACTCCAGGGCACAAAAAGGAAGAAATACATATTGTGCCTTTCCCCTATAGTTTCCAATCAAGCCAAAGTTAGTGGCTGGCCATTTATAACTGACACGAGGGCATGACCACTGTCATGAGAAGTGCTGGTACATTTAAAAAAAATGTCACAAGTGAAAATGGGTCAAATTAGTTCATGGGCCCTTTATGTGCTAAAGGAGTGAGTCAGCAAAATTTCCCTCCTACAGAGGATATTGCAGAGAGTGCTTTGTGTTCGTTCACAATATCCATTGTCATGTTATCAATGCTGTCAGCTCCTCCAAACGTCCTCGTCACATGGCAGTGTGTCAGTAAAACAGCGCGGTTACAAATGTAGGGGGGAAAGGTAAATCATAAACATTACGTTGAGTATTTTTCATTTATCTTTTCTGACATTTATATTTTGCCAGGGTTCTGTGTGGGCAGAGCCTTAGGATGTTATTTGAATAACATTTCTGCACCATTGCCTCTCCCAGCACACTGTGCATGTGGCCACTGACTTGATACATTGAAAATGTCACTGGAAGTGGAGGAGGTTTATAAGCTATAGGACTAGCTTTAAAGAATTAAACATCTGGAGACACATGTAAAAGATGTTTGGGGTGACATAAGCCAATTCAATTTACCAGAGGAGGTCTGTATCGATAGCTGAAATCATTTTATTTGCCTTCGATTTTAAAGGAACAGTTCACCCAAAAATGTAAATGTACTCACCCTGAAGTCATCCAAGATGTTGAAGAGTTTATTTCTTCATCTGAACAGATTTGGAGAAACTTAGTAGCATTACATAACTTGCTCACCAATGAATCCTCTGTAGTGAATGGGTGCCGTCAGAATGAGAGTCCAAACAGATGATAAAACATCACAATAACATCACAACAGGACTGTAGTCCATCAATTAACAATTAACAACTTTTCCACGACATTCTAATTTATTGAGATGCACCTGTATACCAGTCCATAATTCATAATGATGCTTCCTTCAGTGTAAAAGCCCATACCTTTTGACCTTTCACATCAAAATCTACCAACATATTTGTTTAGAACTGTTTTAGACTGCTTTGGCTTGTAAATGGTGCTTGTTGTGCTTATATTTCTCTTATGATTCAGATAAAATGACTTTTTCACTGAAACAAGAAATATTATGAACAGAGGACTCGTGTTTTGGCTGAAAGTAATGGTTTGAAGTTAAAAACGTCTTAACGATTGGATTTGTTTCTTACAAACACGCAGCTTCACATTCGATTTGATTCACAGGATGTTAATTGATGGATAGGAGTCCTGTGGATTATTGTGATGTTTTTATCAGCTGTTTGGACTCTCATTCTGACGGCACCCATTCACTGATCCATTGGAGAGCAAGTGATGTAATGCTAAATTTCTCCAAATCGCCAAAGAAATAAACTCATCTACATTGTGGATGACCTGAGGGTGAGTAAATTTTCATCAATTTTTAATTTTTGGGTGAACTATTCCTATTAGGCTCTTTAAAACATTTGAGAACAAACATAAGGGTTTTCATTTTTAATCACTTGAACTGGTTTACGGGTTCTAAGTGACTTTTTAATGCAGCGTGGCAAGGCTGCAGTATTAGAGGAACAAAGGCCCAATGGGTAATGGCCTAGCTGTGCCTGAGGCAAACTGATCGTTGCGTACTCTCTGCCTCTCTGATACTAACCGTCACTGACATTTAACACACGCTTTATATTGCTTTATTATCTAAGTGCACCTATTTGAATGCTAATTAAATATTTTTGGCTTACCTAGATGCCAAATGAAAAAGAATATAATCCTTTCAGGGAGGTTGCATTATACTGTCATACTAACTTGTATTTAAATGTAATTTATATTTTTGTTCATGACTTTGTTAAATTATACACCTGAACAGTGTGTGGTTAACCACGTGATTTTTTTTCTTTCCAACCTCATTAAAGAGCCCCATCCCACCCCAAATGCAATGATTCAAATACAGTCCATTTTTATGATCTAGATTTATGTTTTATTTCAAGGTACTTCCAGTCAGTCCATGTCATATAAGAAAACTGCTGAAAATAAATAGAAATGAGAAATGGTTTCACATTACATTTTTCTACATAAATGATCTGCTGGATCTTGACATCTCTGTGTGCTTACAATCCCACCACAGCTCCCTGCTCGGAGAAAGGTGGCTTTCATCATATTCAGTCAAATAAAAACTTTTTTTTGTTTGTTTAAGGGCTTTATTATTGAATGCACACAGCTGGTCTGAGAGTCCTGGTCTAATCTGAATCCATCCAGTTGTATATGCACTTTTTTTTTTTGTGGTGGAAGCAGATAGACTTCACAGATTAACAAATACACAAGGACAGAGCTCTACCTCTTCTTGTGCTGTACTGTCCCGCACTGGGTCCGTTCGTATTAATGCCTTTAGAGCAGTTCTTTAACAATCAATATCTGCATATTAGCATCCGTTAAACAGCATCGTTCACTGTCTAATGCATTTGCATTTCAAGATCTTCTTGAATGCGTTCTGGAAGTCTTTGTTAAAGTACGCGTATATGATGGGGTTCAAAAGTGAGTTGGAGTATCCGAGCCAGTTAATGACCGCCCTCAACCACTCAGGCATGAAACAGTCTTGACAGAAAGGCAAAACAAGCGCCACGATGAAGAAGGGCAGCCAGCAGAAAATGAACGTGCCCATAATGATTCCCAGAGTCTTGACCGTTTTGCGCTCTCTGGCCAGAGCCACTTTGCGCTTCGCTTCCGTGTTTTTCTCGTTTCTGCTCTCGAAGCACGGCTGAGGGTTGTTGGGCAGGCTCAGGTGGTTTCTGGAGACGGTCTGAACTTCTGTAATCTCGAACGACTCTCCGTCGTCCGAGTGTTTCAGCGCTCCGTTTACGCAGGAGCCCGGCTGCGGCTCCACGCTTCGCCTCCAAGTTTTGCTCACCTCGCCGTTCGCTTTCCTCGGGAACAACGCCGGAGACACCGCCAGGCATTTGTCCGCGATTTTAGCTTTCTCGGTTTTCTTCACGGTTTTCCTTATGCGAAACCTCGCCGCTCGGAATATCCGCCCGTAGAGGACCAGCATGAGGATGAGGGGGATGTAGAAAGCTCCAAAAGTTGAGTAGATGGTGTACCCGTGGTCTTGGCTGATTGTGCACGCGTCGGGATCTGCACGGTCCTCTGGTTTCCTCCAGCCCAACATGGGAGGAATGGAAATGGAAAATCCTATTAGCCAGGTGAGGCTGATCAAGATAGCCGCTCGTCTCGGGGTCCTTTTATTCACATAGTCTATGGGATCGGTGATGGCCCAGTATCTATCCAAAGCGATTGCGCACAGGTGCAGGATGGAAGAGGTGCAGCACAACACGTCTAGAGAGATGAATATATCACACATCTCCTGTCCCAAAGTCCATTTGTTCAGAACCTGATACAGGGCTGCCATGGGTAGCACTAGAACCGACACCATGAGGTCTGTGACGGCCAGGGAGCCGATGAGATAGTTGGCCACATTCTGAAGCGATCTCTCCAAGGCGATGGCAGCGATGACACACGCGTTTCCCAATATGGCAAACAAAATTAACGCGGCCAGGAAAAGCGAGCCGATTATTTGGTAACTCAAAGCAACTTCGCTAACTGTCGTCGCGTTCCCGCTCCAGTCTTGGCTTTCTGTGGTGTTGTTGTAACTCTCCATGGTGAGAGCGGTCACTCAGAGACAGTCCCTCGCGCCGGTCACCTCGCTGCTCTGAAGACGCATGGCGGGCTCCGGGCTCAGGAAGTGCCGCACGCTCGAGCTGCTATCATTGGCGCCCAGTGACGAAGTGAATTCATTTATACGGGTCGTGCTAAGTGCGTCAGAGATGGCTGAGGAGAGGTTGGCGCGCGCTCTTTGCAGAGCGGCCGTGCAAGCTTTACAGCAGGGCAAAGTTGTCCTTTCGGATGTGCAGTGTTCTAGTACAATATGTTTTGAGATATTCAACAGTTGCTGTTTTGAAAGTTGCGCAGGCAAATTCAACAACGTGCTGCGTCTGGTAAATTGTTTCTTAGTTACTTGTTATGCTGACAAAGGCACATTTTCTGCAAACATGTTGTATGAAGATCGATTTTATTAAATTTCTTCACACAGCCATCTGAAACGTTTTTATTTGTTTATTATTTTGCAGTGAAACAGTCCTTTCACTCTTTCAACCAATTAGATTTTCGTTGCAGATAAAGAAAATCAGCTTGAAATCTGAAACTTGAGTTTGAGTTTAATTGTTGGAAATAAAGATAATTATGACGAAATGATAAAAAAAATACAGTGCATATAGCTAGATCTGATGAATAATTAAAAATGTGTATACAAATAGTGTCATAGGCTATTATATGATCATTAGACTCTAAAAAAGTCGTAACCTGCAATTGTTGCCTTAATGAGCTATTTTTACCTGTTTTGATTAATAAAAAATGAGTTTTGCTTATATTAATGTACTTAGGTTGATTCAGTGATGCTAAATAATATTTTTTGATTGGAATAATAGGCTACCAGTTAATTTAGAACCATTTTTAGGTTACCATTTTTTTCAGTAATATATCATGACAGTAATCATGTTTTGAATATCACAAACCTTTTGATGATTATCAGATTTATTGTAAAAGTGTACTCTATAGGTCTATGACTTTTGTTGCAGAGATGCGACGGGAAAATGCACTTTCAGCACCGCGGACAGTTCCATGAGTTCCCCAGAACGGAAATCTGCTGCCATCTGGTGAGAACATGGCAAAAAGATGAAAGAAAATAATGAGGACGCGTTGTGGAACGAGACCCCTCTTCCCAACGATTCAGATCACGCTTGACTTCATGCAGCATAGACTTTCCTTCTCCCACCTCATTTAATACTGAAAAAGTGCTGGAATATAAATAATATCAATGCTTTTTTTTTTTACTACGGCTATCGCAAAGCCTATCAATATGCATGATTAATAATGAAAAATGTGCGATAACGTGCTTACGTAACCTTACGTAATGCCATTCAACTTGTATGTGTCTTTGAAAACATGCCAAAGTTGTGAGAGGTGTGGAAAAAAAAACGGGAAAAAAAACCTGAGCTCAACGAAAGTTTGCATATATTCAAAACTGTGCAGAGGACAATTAAAGAGACATCACCATTTTACTCTTTATGCCCTTTACTCTGGAGGACATAAGCTAAGACGTTTGTCGCATTAAAAATATATATATTATTCAATATTATCAAAAATAGTATTATTATTATTATTATAAACGTATTATTCATTTCTTTGCTTGCCATTAAGAGTTTAGATATCTTTCACTGTTTTACATGTATCTTTTATCTGTTTCCAACAATGAAGTTGAAAAAATTCAATATTCAATAACCGAATAATTAAGATAATAATATCACAACTGAATAATCTATTAATGGTTGGAATTTATGCAATGTGTTTTGTTTAAAATAATTTTGCATTAACTTATAACTGATTTAACATTTTCTTGAAATGACCTACAAAAAAAATCCATATTAACAACTATTTTGTTATCCACTGTAAAATATCATTACATTTGAAAAAGATATCATTAAAATATACATACATTTTAAAATATTTTAATATGAATTAAATATTAAGAATATATTAATAATTATATTAATATGATATAATATTTAATTCAAATTATAATTGTTTAAATAAAATAATCGTTTAAAACTTGCCCTTCTAACTATGGGGGGAAAAAAAGAAAAATGAAGCGTCAAGTAGAAGCCACACATGCAAATTGTATAAAATGACCACAGATTTCGTTTCAGTCAGCGTGACTGTCATATTCTCATATGCTGCCGATTGTTCAGACAGAAAAAGAGCTGATGGTGTCTGTTGAAAAAGGTTGGTCTAGTTATTTCACCTAATTTTGCCACCCTTATAACACAATGCATGCATTGTGGGTTGTTTGAATTCTATAGGCCCCCAGAGACAATCGGGTCGCTGAACTGCCACTATTTAGGGGGCTTTACCTTTGTCAACAGTGCAAAATACCTCAGGGGGCCAGTATGTTCCTGTTCACCTCTTCAACAATGAACTCAAATGTTTCCTGGCCTGCTGTAGAGTTGGGCACAGTGGGGTGGGGGGGTGTTTCGGTTCAACAGTGAGTTGTCCGATTTAAGATGGACTCACATGGAGAAGAGGACCTTGGGCGCACGGCGGAGGCCCTGTGTTTGGAGGTCAGGCCTCTGCAGAAGGCCAAACTTGGAGCCAGACTAGCCCACAGGAAGACGTTCAGTCTGGACTATACAAATGCCCACCGGGAGGCTCATTACAGGGGGCAAAACTCTCCACGAGGATACTCTGATCTGCACTTTCCAGACTGTGATCTCCAGGCAGGGCATATGCTGAGGTCCACAGCCAGCCAGCAGGCCTCCACTTCCCCATGCCATAGAACAAGCCCTCCTCCCTATAGCAGGACTGTGATGCTTTCGAGGAGGTCTGATCTAGAACCTGTTAGATCAGATATTATTAGAGGCTCACGAATCCCTCACGAGGATCAGGAAGCGGGCGGCTCCTTCAACCGCAGAGATCCTCTGATGTCTCTCAGCAGCTCTGAGGAGGAACAGGAGGCTGGAGAACAGGCTGGCAGAGCTCCAGCAGGGCTCAGCGTGGCTTCATCCCTGCTTACACCCACTCCCACTGGGGAACGCAGGCTGGGTAAGAGAGAGAGGAAGCGACTGAAGAGCCTGAGGAGGAGACAGAGGAGGAGAGAGAGCCAGCAGCAGGAGAACGTGCAGGTGAAACAGAAACGCAATCAAGCATGTTGTCTGAGCTGTAAAAGGACCGAAGCTTTTCTGTCAGAATATTAGCTCTTTTCAGCTGCATTTCTAGAGACGCGAACACTGACAGCAAATGAAGATAAGAAGAACTTATTTGCAATTGTTAAGTCTCTGTCAAATGTGATACAAATGAAAAAGTCAAACAATGCAACAAATTAAAGACAATATTCTATGAAGTTATAATATTTTATGTTAATTTACAGCCAAAGATTAAATTATTATAGAATAAATAACTTGTCTAGTTAATAAATAAAATTGATTTAATTGATTTATCATCAGCTTTTCAAGTGTGATGGAAAGACTAATCATTAAATAAGTAATAATGTAAAATTAAAATAAATTATTTTATAATGAAAACTCAAAATGAAAAACGTAAAAAAATTAATGAAATATTTAATATTTTATTTCATGAGTTTATGTTGATGCTGCATGTTTATTGTCTATATTTGCTACATATTTCTACAAGACCTTACATATAATATAAGGTATGTTATATAATACCTATAGTCAGCAAATGCTGTTATAAATGTTTACTGGCTTGGTTAAAATGGCATCAGGGGACTACGGTATTACTTTTATGATAAATATAAAACCTAAAACAAGACAACGCAAATAAATATAAAACAGTTAAAACAAGACAATGCAATTATCACCCAGAAAAGCACCAAACTAGTAAAAGAGCTGGATGAGAGGAAACCTAGAGGAAAACAAGTAACTTTGATTTGCAGAAATAATAATACTAATAATATATTACTTTTATGATTTTGCTGCCGTGTTTGCCTTGTTTCTAGACTGATTGTTTTCTACATTGTAACAGACTATTTTTCTTCAAATATATTTTTCAAATTACTCTTTCATGTTGAGGTTTATTTTGCGATAATGGTCAACTGGCTGTACATCATTTCTTATATATTCATATATTCTTATGTTATTCATTACTTCCTTTTTTCTCTAGCACATTATAAAGCTGAATGATCACCCACAGATCATTAATTCAGAATTTATAATTTTCCAGCAGAGGGCATCTTTCAACAATCAACAGGTTCTGCATTAGTGATTCTGAATTCACTGCAATAAACTCATCAGCATTAATGCTCACTCTATCATTGATGTAAAATTTCAATTAACACCAAATTAAAGATTTAAAATGATTGTAAAAATTCAAATGTAGTTCTCTTCGCAATGATTCTGATTATCCTTTAATGCACAACACCCCAAAGTGTCTCCTATGAAATCAAAACCCACAGAAGACAGCTCTTAAAAAGTGGTTTTCTTTCCTGGTTTTGGTCTGATTATTAGTACTCATTGTCAATTTGTCATTGTACACAGTCTAGAAGTGGGGTGGGTTGTGATTTGGCAGATGAAGTAAGGACCCTTCATAATACAGTGCCGAGAAAGAGAAATCCTACATTTTCATTTCTCTGGTAATAATTCTGGTTGTAGGCTGTATATTTTCCCTTTGGAGTGCACACACTTCAAGGGTGACATACCATATCAATTAAAACACTGTAAATGCTCTCATGTCCATTTACATAAAAGAGGATGGGTTTTGACTTTATTTTAGGCACTAACAGATTCCATGTGAGATGTTGATGTTAGGATTCTGGTGTCCACAGGAAGCGTTTCTGGGTTGTCAAGTGGGATGTGGAGGCTTTTATGAGATGTGTATTTGGTGATAATGACACACCTAGGGAACAAGGGGCATGGGCCCCTCTCCCATGGGTGGGAGAGCTGTGATTATGCAGACAGGCCCTGTGCACCAGACATGTGTGGGACACAACACCCCTGAGGGCTGCCTGTGGCACAATCCAAAACAGGACAGTTCAGGGAATCTTACTGTGTTTGACAGTCCAACAAGTCAAGTCAAAACACTGTTTATATGAGCCATCAGCATAACACTGCAAGCAATGCTCCCTAGTAAATGTGAAGCTCAGCAGATTGTTGAGTTTAATAGCAGCACTGAGTCATCTCTTCTGCTCTCTCACTCTGCTGAAGAGCTCTACAGGGAACCCATCTAGCAGCAGTGAGGATGAGGAGCTGCCCAACCGGGATCGTGAAGGCTATATCTGTGCTGTGTGTCTGGATGTCTACTTCAGTCCCTACATGTGCCATCCCTGCAGCCACGTCTTCTGTGAGCCTTGTCTGCGGACGCTGGCCAAGAACTGCCCCACCAACACACCCTGTCCATTGTGCAGAACCACCATAACACATGTCTTCTTCCAGAAATGTTTGTTTCAGAAGAAAGGCATCTTACATTTTCTGTTGTCTTTTTGCAAATGTGAGTAGTAGTACTAGTAGTAATAATAATAATAATAGTTGTAAATTTCAGGAATATCTTTGGGAATTTGACAAAAACAGCTAACATAATTTGTTGTTGTTATTTTTGTTGTTGCTGTTGTTGTAGATGTTGATGATGATCTTTTTGGGAATTTGTCAAAGAAGTTACCCAAGAGTTAGAAATAAAATAAAATAAAAAGCTACTAATATTATTTTTTTAATAATTTATTATTATTATTATTATTATTGTTGTTGTTGTTGTTGTGATTCATCAAAGAGTTTGCAAAAGCAGCTAATAATAATATTTTTATTATTTGTTATTGTTGTGATTTTTGTAATCCTATTTGGGAATTGTTGTTGTTGTTGTTGATGATGATGTTGTTGTTGTTTTTTTATCTTTTTGGGAATTTGTTAAAGTTACCCAAGAGTTTAAAAAAACACACACACAACTTTAGCTAATAAAAAAGAATAATAAAAATAACTAGTTAATGGAAAATCTACTAATATTATTTTTTATAATGTATTATTATTATTATTGTTGTTGTTGTTTTTGTTATTATTGTGATTTGTCAAATATGTCACAAAAACAGATGATAATAATATTTTTCATCATTATTTATTGTTGTGATTTTTTTTGTAATCTTATTTGGGAATTTGTCAAAAACAGCTAATAATAATAACATTATTATTGTTGTTAAATATTACTGTTGTTATTATTAGTAATAATACTTTTTTTTTTTTTCTCCAGCTCAAAGGAACTCCGTAAATATGCAAACAAATAATGTTGAACAGAGTGTAAACAAAAAAGGTTAGCAAGGAAAGAAGCAATGCATAAAATGAAATAACATCAAAAGAGGGAAATGAGCAAAACAAAACAAAAGAGCACAACAGATCTCTTCACTTTGTAGTCCTGAAACCCTGAAGACAATTAGGATTTACAAGCAATCGATTTCCTCTGGAATTTCCTATGGGTTTAGATAGCAGTTTAGATTTGTGAGTAAAACGAGGTCTGGGGTTCACATTACTTCAAGAGATTTTCACATTATTTTCAACAACATAAAATACACACAGTCATACCTCAGCCTGAATTTTTAAACCTTTATGTGCAAAGAAAAGAACATTGCAATAATCAAGACATGCAGTGATAATGGACAAAAGCATCTCTATGGCTAAGGATGTGGCAGAGAGATATGTTATGAAGATATGAAATGGCAATTCTAACTAATGTGGAACTAATGTGGGCTTCAAATGTAAGGGAAGGATCAAATGTAACATCCTTCCCTCAGTGAGCGTGATTTCACCAAGTACAACATGTTCCTGGATCAACATCCTTGTTGATCCTGGTACAACATTCCAATCAACCAATCAGAATAGAGATATAACTTTTCAGGAAATATCTGTTTTAGGCTTATGATCAGGGTTAGGTGCTTCTACACCCTTGTTAATCAGCTATCATTTCCCACAGATTTTAGGAATAAATTATGGGTAGGGTTAGGTTTAGGGGTAGGGATTGGGTCAAGTCTATATTTTTGGACATTAATGTTGATCCAGGATCATCAAAAGATGTTGATCCAGGAACATGTCTTACTTGGCAAAATCACGGCGACCCCTTCCCTCACATTACGGACATTTTTAGTGGGAGTGAGCGCCTACATTTTTCAGACACTTTGGTTCTGGAAGTACTTTTACCATTTATGTTGTCCATAGGGATTTCAAAACATTTTTACCAGCTCTGAGATTGAATTTTTTATTTATTATCTTTTTTCTTTTCTTTTTAATAAGAGTGTTCTGAATATTTGATGGCATCATATACACTGTAAAAAAAATATTGTGAATATAGTATGTAGTTGTATTGTGTATACAGGTGCATCTCAATAAATTAGAATGTCGTGGAAAAGTTCATTTATTTCAGTAATTCAACTCAAATTGCGAAACTTGTGTATTAAATAAATTCAATGCACACAAACTGAAGTAGTTTAAGTCTTTGGTTCTTTTAATTGTGATGATTTTGGCTCACATTTAACAAAAACCCACCAACTCACTATCTCAACAAATTAGAATACTCCATAAGACCAATAAAAAAAACATTTTTAGTGAATTGTTGGCCTTCTGGAAAGTATGTTCATTTACTGTACATGTACTCAATAACTTGGTAGGGTCTCCTTCTGCTTTAATTACTGCCTCAATTCGGCGTAGCATGGAGGTGATCAGTTTGTGGCACTACTGAGGTGGTATGGAAGCCCAGGTTTCTTTGACAGCGGCCTTCAGCTCATCTGCATTTTTTGATCTCTTGTTTCTCATTTTCCTCTTGACAATACCCCATAGATTCTCTATGGGGTTCAGGTCTGGTGAGTTTGCTGGCCACTCAAGCACACCAACACCATGGTCATTTAACCAACTTTTGGTGCTTTTGGCAGTGTGGGCAGGTGCCAAATCCTGCTGGAAAATGAAATCAGCATCTTCAAAAAACTGGTCAGCAGAAGGAAGCATGAAGTGCTCCAAAAGTTTCTTGGTAAACGGGTGCAGTGACGTTGGTTTTCAAAAAACACAATGGACCAACACCAGCAGATAACATTGCACCCCAAATCATCACAGACTGTGGAAACTTAACACTGGACTTCAAGCAACTTGGGCTATGAGCTTCTCCACCCTTCCTCCAGACTCTAGGACCTTGGTTTCCAAATGAAATACAAAACTTGCTCTCATCTGAAAAAAGGACTTTGGACCACTGGGCAACAGTCCAGTTCTTCTTCTCCTTAGCCCAGGTAAGACGCCTCTGACGTTGTCTGTGGTTCAGGAGTGGCTTAACAAGAGGAATACGACAACTGTAGCCAAATTCCTTGACACGTCTGTGTGTGGTGGCTCTTGATGCCTTGACCCCAGCCTCAGTCCATTCCTTGTGAAGTTCACTCAAATTCTTGAATCGATTTTGCTTGACAATCCTCATAAGGCTGCGGTTCTCTCGGTTGGTTGTGCATCTTTTTCTTCCACACCTTTTCCTTCCACTCAACTTTCTGTTAACATGCTTGGATACAGCACTCTGTGAACAGCCAGCTTCTTTGGCAATGAATGTTTGTGGCTTACCCTCCTTGTGAAGGGTAAGTACGTCTGACGTTTTTCTTTAAAATTAGCATTTCTTTCTGGCTACTATGTATAGGTATCTATGTAAGTACTGGTACTTCTGAATGGGTTGAGGCTGGGAATTAGTGCATTTGAATATAGTGCATATATAGGTGCATCTCAATAAATTAGAATGTCGTGGAAAAGTTTATTTATTTCAGTAATTCAACTCAAATTGTGAAACTTGTGTATTAAATAAATTCAATGCACACAGATTGAAGTAGTTTAAGTCTTTGGTTCTTTTAATTGTGATGATTTTGGTTCACATTTAACAAAAACCCACCAATTCACTATCTCAACTAATTAGAATATGGTGACATGCCAATCAGCTAATCAACTCAAAACACCTGCAAAGGTTTCCTGAGCCTTCAAAATGGTCTCTCAGTTTGGTTCACTAGGCTACACAATCATGGGGAAGACTGCTGATCTGACAGTTGTCCAGAAGACAATCATTGACACCCTTCACAAGGAGGGTAAGCCACAAACATTCATTGTCAAAGAAGCTGGCTGTTCACAGAGTGCTGTATCCAAGTATGTTAACAGAAAGTTGAGTGGAAGGAAAAGGTGTGGAAGAAAAAGATGCACAACCAACCGAGAGAACTGCAGCCTTATGAGGATTGTCAAGCAAAATCGATTCAAGAATTTGAGTGAACTTCACAAGGAATGGACTGAGGCTGGGGTCAAGGCATCAAGAGCCACCACACACAGACGTGTCAAGGAATTTGGCTACAGTTGTCGTATTCCTCTTGTTAAGCCACTCCTGAACCACAGACAACGTCAGAGGCGTCTTACCTGGGCTAAGGAGAAGAAGAACTGGACTGTTGCCCAGTGGTCCAAAGTCCTTTTTTCAGATGAGAGCAAGTTTTGTATTTCATTTGGAAACCAAGGTCCTAGAGTCTGGAGGAAGGGTGGAGAAGCTCATAGCCCAAGTTGCTTGAAGTCCAGTGTTAAGTTTCCACAGTCTGTGATGATTTGGGGTGCAATGTCATCTGCTGGTGTTGGTCCATTGTGTTTTTTGAAAACCAACGTCACTGCACCCGTTTACCATTATTCATTTTGGAGCACTTCATGCTTCCTTCTGCTGACCAGCTTTTTGAAGATGCTGATTTTATTTTCCAGCAGGATTTGGCACCTGCCCACACTGCCAAAAGCATCAAAAGTTGGTTAAATGACCATGGTGTTGGTGTGCTTGACTGGCCAGCAAACTCACCAGACCTGAACCCCATAGAGAATCTATGGGGTATTGTCAAGAGGAAAATGAGAAACAAGAGACCAAAAAATGCAGATGAGCTGAAGGCCACTGTCAAAGAAACCTGGGCTTCCATACCACCTCAGCAGTGCCACAAACTGATCCCCTCCATGCCACGCCGAATTGAGGCGGTAATTAAAGCAAAAGGAGCCCCTACCATGTATTGAGTACATGTACAGTAAATGGACATACTTTCCAGAAGGCCAACAATTCATTAAAAATGTTTTTTTTTATTGGTCTTATGGAGTATTCTAATTTGTTGAGATAGTGAGTTGGTGGGTTTTTGTTAAATGTGAGCCAAAATCATCACAATTAAAAGAACCAAAGACTTAAACTACTTCAGTCTGTGTGCATTGAATTTATTTAATACACAAGTTTCACAATTTGAGTTGAATTACTGAAATAAATGAACTTTTCCACGACATTCTAATTTATTGAGATGCACCTGTATATGAAGTTTTACAAGAAAAATTAAGTCTTTCAACTTCAAAATTTCATGTTTAATGCAATGTGTCTTCTTAATTCTTTGTGAAATTTACTACCAATTTCTCAGTGAAAATTGTTTCGACACCAAATTATTTTCACTGTACTATAGTCTTAAAAGGTTTATAGACAACTGTTAAAAATCTGTTTTCTTAATGGCAAAGTGAATGGGATGAAAATGAATTCATTCCAGTTGCACTCTATATGGTTTTTCACAGTGGTTGAGCAGAAATTTGGATCTTATATTGATTTCAAACACTAAAAATGACATGAAATATGACAGAATCTGATCTGAGAAACAAGCTGTATGAGATATGATAAATCCATTTAAAATGAGTCTGGGCTTTCTGGAAGTAATGCCCATGAGCACACTAATGATTCACAGATAAATAAATTCACACATCCCACTCTTCACAGAACTGAACCATACAGCCCGTACATTCTTCCCAAAGGAATACCTGTCTCGGAAGCAGAATTTCCAGAAAGCGGTCTGTGCAAAATGGCCTCTTCCGAGCTGCCGTAAACTGTTTCGAATTTTTGGAGGTCAATCAATTTTTTCATCTATTCCACTTATTTCCCCTTCAGATTCAGTTGTTATTCTTCATATGGTAGTAATGCTTACTGTTCTTTGTCTTGCTCTTTTTTCTCTCCCACTCTCTCTTTCTTAGGCTTTCAAAGGCAGGCAAGTCCAATCGGCAGACGCCAGTTCCCTCACGGGGGCTACCGGCTTGATGCCTTCAACTTTGAGGATGATTCGCATGGCTGGCGATTTGACATGGACATGGTGATCATCTACTCCGTCAACTGGGTCATTGGTTTCATTATCTTCTGCTATTTCTTCTTCCTCTCTTTTTAAAGAGAAGGCACAGGGAAGCTGTCTGCGCTGTTTCAGATCTTTTAGGACAATACAAAAGTCGGGAAGAAGGGAATCACGCACTGCAGCTGTTTCTGGACTATGTGTAGGAAACACCAACCAGTCACAGAGAGAAAATAATTCATACAGAGAGAAAAGAATTCATGCAGCTAAAATTGAGTGTGATGATCCGTTTACTGTAAAGATGAATCATGATTTTTGAGTTTGTGGTTTGCCTAATATCTGTTTGCTTTTAAACAGAATTTTGGCTGACTGCGTGGAGAAGCTTTGCATGGATAATCACAAGTGGACTATTCATTTCACTACAAGTTGTATTCACATGCTGTATTTTCAGGTCTTCTCTAGAGGTTTGTAAACTATCCATAACTACGGGTCAGCTTCTAAACTATTCATAAAATATGCTGAGAATAATAACATATCATTTGTTTTTAACCTTTCTTGCTTGCTTTTACAGCATTTGTAAATTTGCCATAATGGTTATTTGTCTGGTATCAATACCTAATACTCCATTTGTTGTCTTAGATAGACTTTTGCAACACAATATATATAAATAAATAAA
>NW_015660140.1:1067198-1069473 GCF_001515625.1 Sinocyclocheilus rhinocerous | reverse complement strand
ACACACACACACACATATATATATATATATATATATATATATATATTCTCTCTCTCTCTCGCTGCACATGATGAGGGAACAATTTGTTATTTGTTCCATAAAGTTCCATAAAATTTGATTGAAGATATTAAGGGCCTCCATTTACTGTTAATTGCTACTGTCTCTTGGTCAAAGATT
The DNA here is from genome assembly GCF_001515625.1 of Sinocyclocheilus rhinocerous. Lineage (NCBI taxonomy): Eukaryota > Metazoa > Chordata > Actinopteri > Cypriniformes > Cyprinidae > Sinocyclocheilus > Sinocyclocheilus rhinocerous. Next base: position 1,069,296 of record NW_015660140.1, on the reverse strand, counting down.
GTTTCTGATGATGAAAATGAGTGATGTTATTATTATTTTATATTCAATATATATATTTTATACTCAAGTATTAATTTAACTTTTTTTTTTTCTTTAAAAAAAAACATGAAGCAGCAATAAAAATCTTTTAGCAGTGGAAATCTTTGCCTGCACTTGAATAAATATTTCATGTTGAAAGCATGAAGTATCATCCTTTGGAAACTTGTCCAGTCCATGTTGTTAACACAAGCTGTCTTGTTCTACAACATGTTCTAAATGTGTTGTCAAGACACTCCACATCAATTCTATTCATCTCATGCATGCACACACACACACACACACAGTATCTCAAATGCAGTGGTTTCTAGTGATTTGGCAGAGTACAACAAAACAGGTTGCCATTAGCAACTCATCCAATATTAAGTCTAATTTTGCCACTTGCTTTTTGTACAATTAGGATTTGGTACAATAAACAGTATGAGTCAACCACAAATACAACATTTCCTAATAACCAGCCATAAGATACTTTACTTTTATGAATATTTAATAAGATTCATTTGAAATGGCTTACATGGGAAATGTTTTATTGACCACACACACACACACACATTCATTATCTATTTGTTATATGTGTTATTTTATTTATTTAGACACCTGCTGAAAAACTTTGAAACCAGTCTAAGATGATTTGTCTTCCAGCCTGATCCAATATGTCTGTCTGTTTGGTTTAAGTGTTTTTTGGACACTTTTCACACACCAAACACCAGCTTGACCAGAGTAGAAGACCAGCTAAGACCAGAAAGGCGCTTTAACTTGACTTATAGTGCTTTTTTTCCTGCAGGGTAGATAGATTTGAGCTGCCTATGATTTCACTCGTGTATTTTTATTGCTTCCTTTCAGTGGCACACTTGATGAAGCCGTGAACACACTGGAGTTGGTGAATCTGTTGCATTAGTATTCTCATCCTATGAGAGTGCAGTGTGTTCAACCACGTCATGCCTCGAGCAACTGCACCTATCAAGGTTAGAAAAGCGCTCTTAGATCACCTTCTGCTACCTACTCTCAAAAAACGCCATATAGAGTTTATCGTTTCAACTTGCGGCGCATATTAGTCTATTTCGAGTTGCGGTTACTGTCGCGGGGAGGTGTTTCGTTTAAAAGCGGCTGTTATTTTCTTCGTTGAAGGACTATACGGGGCATCAAGACATGTTTGCATCTGGTTCTTTGTTATCGCATTTCTCTCTGCTGAAGAAGACGAAGCCCTGCAAGGACACTTCAGCTCTCTGCTGGAGTGACTGAAGGTGACTCGGCTTCTGCAATCTGCATCGTGGCAATGCGGAGAGAATCCAGGAGCAAGACACGGGCAGATCGATCAATTGAGTAAGAAATTTACCAAACGAGTGGCACCATATTGATCAGTCAGTATTTTATATCAGGGCAGTTTCTTCACTTGATGTGTATGCATGAGTTCTGCACCGAATGGGCGCAAAAACCGCCCCAGAACTGCCGGGACCATTTTCCAGATCGGCAGTAAGCCCCCGTCCAGAGAGCCGGAGCGCCGGGAGAGCAGCGAGGCTCTGCGTGCCGTAGCGGACTGCAGAATGGTGCGTATAAGCCTGCGTCATGACCCACAGCATTATTCCGCTCTGAATCATGCTGATTGTTCAAGCACTGTTTGAAATTCACGCAGGGTTCTGCAAGTGCCAACATCCTAAATGTATAATGCGACACTAGGGACGTTAAATATTGAATGATTTGGCTTGGAGGTCTGTGACTTGTCCAATGGTGCGGCGGTAGTTCCAGCTTCATTTTCTCGGGCTGATTTTCCAGAAACAACGTTTCAGTTGGCAGATTATGGCATGGAGTGAGCGATATGATTTAGTACTCCATTTTGGGGTAAAACTGCGAGCACATTTGGAAAGCAAACTGGCTTGTGTGTTGTGTTTGAGGAGTCTTTGCCCCATTAACAGGCAGAAGGCTTGTGGCAAGCCGTCTTAACATTGACCAGTTGCTTTGAGTTTTTGACACTGAATTCTGTGTTGCTGATATTAGCTGTTCATTTATGACTAATATGTGACCCTGGACCACAAAACCAGTCATAAGTAGCACGGGTATATTT
>NW_015660140.1:1062258-1067118 GCF_001515625.1 Sinocyclocheilus rhinocerous | reverse complement strand
TTAAGTCGCTGGGGTATATTTGTAGCAATAGCCAACAATACATTGTATGGGTCAAAATGATCAATTTTTCTTTAATGCCAAAAATCATTAGGATATTAAGTAAAGATCATGTTCCATGAAGACATTTTGTAAATTTCCTACTATAAATATATCAAAACTTAATTTTTGATTAATAAGATGCATTGCTGAGAACTTCATTTGGACAACTTTAAAGGGGTCATATGATGCTGCTAAAAAGAACATTATTTTGTGTATTTGGTGTAATGAAATGTGTTTATGCGGCTTAAGGCTCAAAAAACGCATTATTTTCCACATACTGTACATTATTGCTTCTTCTCTATGCCCCGACTTTCTGAAATCTTAACTTTTATAAAGAATATCTCTTTGGATTTGAGACTTTAGTCTTTGCAACTTTACAGATCTTCTTTATGCACCAAGAGCTTGTAACACTCCAAAGAGAAAGGAAAACTTGAAATCGCATCATATGACCCCTTTAAAGGCGATTTTCTCAATATTTAGATTTTTTGCACCCTCAGATTCCAGATTTTCAAATAGTTATATCTCAGCCAAATATTGTCCTATCCTAACAAACCATACATCAATGGAAATGTATTCAGCTTTCAGATGATGTATAAATCTTAATTTCAAAAAATTAACCCTCATGACTGGTTTTGTGGTCCAGGGTCACATATGTATTCCAGTTGTTGCAGGTCACTATTCCAGTGTTGCTTGTAAGTGCTGGAGTGTTTGTAAGCAACTTGTCGGCATGATTCAATGACAAAAATATGCAGTATGTGTAATGTAACAGTTACTTGTCACTATAGTAGTGAGTGAATAAGTATTAGTGACTGAATATAATAGATACTAGTCACTACTGAAATAAATACTAATTTGTAATGAATAGTTACTAGAGAAATAATAAGAAAACATAGCAATCACTCTGAGATTACTTATGAGTAATTAACACATGAAAACGAGTAATAACAGTAGACTTTAGTTAAAGGTATTTATGTTAAAACAGCTTGCCATTGAATGCTTTCTTTCTGCCAAAAATTGATGAAATGGCATGAGCATCTGTCGCCTGTGGCGCTGCTCTCCAACAAATAGCCTGTTTTACCTTTGTGGCATTGTCAGGTTGTTTCAGTGTTCAGAATGAAAAAAAAATTCTTGACAAGTTGAATACATGTCTTTTCATCAATGTTTTGTCATGTTTCCTTTATATGCTTTATACATTTTCGAGGTTAAAATGGTTTTGTGAGCCATGTATTTTCTCAGTTTGCGTTTGTTTTTCTTTCTTCCATCAGGTTGTCCAGGAGTTCAATACACTTGTGGCCCTCTATCGGGAATTGGTTATCTCTATTGGAGAGATTTCCGCTGATTGTCCCTCTCTTCGTGCGGAAATACACAAGACACGCACAAAAGGCTGTGAGATGGCACAGACTGCACATCAAAACCTTTCTGCAATATCAGGGTAAAAACACATATACATACATACATACATGCATGCATACAGGTATTTGATTGTGGATGCAAAGAGTCATGTATTTACATTACATAATAACAGTACATTTTAATGTGGCGTTAGCTTTGTTTAAAATTTATTTCTTATTTTTATTAATTTTTTATTAATTTTTTAATTTCTTTCACAAAAATCCATTTGTTATCAAGCAATAATTAGCTTGTAGTACCCCTTCGGCCCCCCTAGGGGTCATGGGCCCCCAATTGAAATCATGTCATATATTATGAAACTGTGACAAAATTTCACCTTCACAGCAACATAAGGTTATAAATATCAGCTGGTGCTGACTGACATATCATGCACTATATTTGACGAGCAGGGTAAATGCAAATTAAGTTGTAAATTATGCTTTCTACTGTGCATTTACCATAAATCACAGGGCTGTTACATGATTTCATATTCAAAGAACACAATAAATCAATACCACAGCTTTTGATTAGAAATGGCCAAATTGTCCCCCCAATATTTGAAATTCTTGCACTGCTCTGCTGCACTCGATTACGCACCGCTCTGTTTGCTGTTAGGACGACAAAAGGTTTTAAAGTTACATTTTTAAGCTGGTCTGTCTCAGTGTTTTGACAGTGTTTGTCAATGTCAAAATAATTGAGATGGTCAATTGAATTAAACAAGGTGAGGTTTACTGTACATAGAAACCCAGCGTGAATTCCAGCACCAAGCTTCAGTTTTAACATTGATAGAGAGCAAGGTAAGCTGAAAGTAATGAAACAACCGACAGTGATATAAAGTGATTCAAACCAGCCTAAAACTGAATCAAAATTAAAACTGAATGTGATGAAACAACATTTTGCATTTTCAACATATTAAGCATACAAATAAGAGTGAATGTGTGCATATTTGAAAATATTATTTGCAAATAATTCTAAATGATTCCTTAACAACTAGAAATAGACCTAGCGTTTTATTTCTTTATACTTCATTAAAAAATGGTTTGCTACAATGGTCAAGGCGTGGTTATGGCCTTGCTTTACATGATTTATCTTGTATGCATGCATTCGGTGCATCTCTCTGTTCCAAGTAATTCAATAACAGGGGAAAAAAGAACAAGAAAATAAAGTATCCACCATGCCACAGCATTACACCTGGGAATTTTGTGTTGTTATATTTTGTGCATTTAAATGAATAAATGAAATTAATTTAGCCATCATTGCTTTTAATTAATTTTTAATGTTTGAATTTTTGAATCTACAGTGGCTGTTTAATTGTAATGATGGTCCTACAGATTGGAAAAAGGCACTAAGCAATTTCAGTGGAAATAATAAATACAAATATATTGAATTGAATATTGATCAAAAGTCTGAAAAATACCAAGATATACAGTAAATGCTATAGCTGTATTGTCCAGCATGACATACAATGTGTCAGAGATGATTTCCGTCACTGGTCACTTATTGAGGACTGTGAGGCATAGGAACGCAGGGATATGTATCTCGTGAGAAATTAGACAGGTTGAAGCGCAGGGCTTTGGGCCAGAACTCTGCAGAATCCAGATCTAAGATACATTATTGATGCTTTTTTTTCACAGCCCAGAAGATGGAGAAATACATCCGGAGATCTGCCGCCTCTTCATCCAGCTGCAGTGCTGTCTGGAAATGTACCTGACGGAGATGCTGAAGTCTGTGTGTCTGCTGGGATCCCTGCAGCTCCACAGGAAAGGTAATGCTGTGAGGGCGCCCCTAGGCTCTTAGCAGGAAACAGCCACACCAGCGACAGGAAATTGGTGTTGATGAAGCCTGGCTTGTCCAGCTATAGAGCTTTCCAGTGGCTTGATATTTGCAGGAGTCGACACTGCTAGTTTCTGTGAATTGTATCTTATTTGAGCTTATCAGAAACTGTAAATATGGATGCTCTGGGAGCAGGTTGACTTGTTGCCCTGGGGTCAAACCTTGAGATGACATATTTTGACCATTTCTGTTTAGAGTCCGTTAGTGATGTCTCACTGTATGTGTTCCAGGAAAACATTTTTCAGGAGCTACAAAGGTAGAAAGTAAGAAAGAGGACAGCTCTGACATCCCAATCCTGGAAGACACGTCATCCACTCTGCCGGACTGTCCGCAGACATACTTCCTGGTGGCCACAGACATTGAGAACATCGAGAGGTGAATAATCTGAGCTGCTGAACAGGATCTTTATTTTTTTCTATGAAACTGACCGTTTGAATCTGAAACGGTTCCTCGATGTTCTAGGGACATGACAGAAATGAAAAATCTGCTAAGCAAACTCAGGGAGACCATGCCTTTACCACTGAAGAACCAAGGTAATATCTCTCAACTTTCTGAATATTTTACCAACAAATTCATAGAAAACTTCTACAACCATTCAAATGTTTGGGGCTGTAAGATTGTCTGTTTTTGAAAGAGTCAAGAGTCTTATGCTCACCAAGGCAACATTAATTTGATCAAAAAATACAGTAAAACAGTAATATTGTAAAATAGTATTTAAAAAAATGTTGTCTATTTTAATATATTTTTTTAATTGAATTTATTCCTTTGATAGCAAAGTTAATTTTCAGCAGATATTACTCAAGTCTTCAGTGTCACATGATCCTATAGAAATAATTCTAATATGATGAGTTGCTGATCAAGAAATATTTCTTATTGTCAATGTTAAAAACAGCTGTTTAATATTTTTATGGAAACCGCGATACTTTTTCACTTTGATGAATAGAAAGTTTAAAAGAACTCCATTTATCTGAAATCCATTTGAATATTTTGTAACATTGTAAATATCTCTACTGCAATTTTTTATTAATACATCCTTTCTGAATAAAAGTATCAATTTCTTAAAATAAAACCGTACTGACCCCAAACTTTTGAACGGTAATATATTAAGATTCACTTAGCATTAAAGATGTCCTTATACCTAAAAGGATTATTTGCCAGAAAATAATATTAATAGTAATATTAATGTAGTTGCTTCAAGTGACCACATTTTTATTTCCATTTTGCAAATTTCAGAATATCGCAACATTTAGATTTCATTTCAAAATTAGATTTGCAACTAGTTCATGTTGGCTAGATGGTAACAAAATGTTGAATCAGTGTGTTGTCCAATTTCCTACTGCTATGAGAATAAATAGTAATATCTGTGTAACATCAGTAGTCATACAAACACAATATAATATTTTATCAGTATGACAGATTTTCATTTTTAACTGAATGTTCGTCTACATTATGCTTAGTAAAGAAAATGGTTTGTAGTATGAATACTGCTATGTTTGTCCACACGATTCATATGCTGTGCTTTTTGTCAAGACAGGTGTTTTAATGAGGCGTGCTGATTTAAGAGTGCTAATTAGAGCAGAGGTTATGCTGAACATTTAA